>NC_056734.1:490468831-490596331 GCF_019279795.1 Protopterus annectens
CGTTCGATTTTCAGTTAGAGCATCTTCTGTGTGGCAACATGCGTGAATGGGCGTTCCTTCGTTGAAGGTTGTGTGTTAGGCTCGGCAAGCCAGCACGTAACAATCTGCTGCCAATCATTAGCGGACCGGAGTTCCGCTGTGGCGAACCCTAACCGGGAAAAGCCGAAGGACACAACAACAACAAAGGATCATGGTCTTTATTTTAAGTGCTGAATTTACTCAGATGCCTTGGAAACCTATAAGTTGCTCATGTGTTAGTGAATTGACAGTGGTTTATTAAGCATAACTCAGTATCACTCTGGGCAGGGGAGATAATAAACAGTATTTTAAATTTTATAGGGAACATTCTAACAAAAAAAGAGAAAACATCAGGTCTTTGACAGGTGAACAGCAGTGAACCTTCTAGTGACATCCTTTCTGCCAATTCGAATAACAATGGAGCAGTAGGCCCAACCAATATTTTATTTACAGCTTGAGAGATGAGGCCATAATGGACAAAAGCACTATCACTTCAAATTAAAACTCACCTTAGGTCTGGTCCACTGAGTTCCATTCTAGTCTAGTCCACTGAATTCCGTTCTGTTTTACTGAAGTGCTATTGCTGATTTAAACTACTAGACATCTACAAATGTAAATGCGTGAGTCATAAACACACCTGAAGGTAAATGGTTTTAAGTAGTATGAAGGGCATTAAACCAAACTTGTGTGAATGCAGGGAAAAACATGCAATAAATAAATATTTTAAATCCCAGCTTTCTTTGTTGAAGTAATAGGTTGTCTGACAGCACATGTTTAAGTAATAGGTTGTCTGACAGAACATACCCCAGGCACCCTTTACCCATGCTAGTTAGACTGCACATAACAAAGAGTCTACACATATATACGCATGTACACAGGACAAAGAATATATTTCATTGTACAGGTACAGTGAACTTGTACATAACAGATACGTATTTCATAGCAGAGGCATAGTAGCCTTTTTTAACTTGTGGGGCAAATCCCCTTACTGACACCCTGCAAAAAGCAAGAGCAAAAAAAAGGCTGGAAAATGTTGCAGATTAAAGATGTCAGTGAGTGGGCAGCCCTGTCACTGGCTAGGATGCACCTTTAATGTCAGTGACTAAATAGGTAGCACTCTTACTTCTAGTGCTGGAAGATCAGAAGACTGTGGGGTCTATTCTTACACCAGAAATTAATCTTTTAATTTGTTAAATTAATATTCCTTTGGATAAGTTGTTAAACCAACGGCCCACCTGCCCATGTTGGTGGTAGCTATGCTGGATGTAAAAGATCCCATAACTCTTATTAAAAAAATAGGGGTACTTTACTTTCATTTTTCCCCTGGTACCTTGGCCAGACATGTTCTGGTCAGTGAACACCACCTCAGGTCTCCCATGAAAGCAGGCACAGGACTAGTGAGACTCATTCAGTTAGCAAAACATAAATAAATAAATAAATAAATAACTTAAGGTTTTAGCACTAATAGACAGCTTACTGGACCTAAGTGCTCTAGAAATGCCAGAGGGAGGTACTTTGAAAAACTCAGTTTGTGGTTAACTGTATCAAATGCCAGCCAACTGTCCATTAAAATATCACTCAACCTAGCTGATTGTACACATTGTGGTCTGAAGGGAAAATCTAGAAACATTGATATAGATTATTCTTGCCCTCGCAAGGCTGACCTCCGAGATAGTGAGAGCGACTTCATCACAATTTCAGAGTTCAAGCTGAGAAGGCAAGTCCCCCCCCCCCAAGCTAATGTTGATCTTTCAGACTAGTTTCATACATTCAGTGTTCTTACTGCAGGCATGTGGCAGAGATCTGAGTCTTGTAGTTACAGTTTATTCAATATGAAATAGTGATGTCCAGCTACATGTATAGGTGCTAGAAATAAGGGACTGGCTAAACAGTAAGTATATTCATGCCCTCATAAGCTTACAGGAAGGACCACAGAGATGGCCTTAGCCTTTACTGTATTCAACAAAAAGATTATTCTGAGTCCTTCATTTACCCCAGTTTTCAAAATATCTGTTTAGCTACTAACAGTTTCTTCACTATTCTTCCCACTTTGCAGCTTATGCACTGGTGCCAGGACTGGAAAAGATGACAGTGCAGAATCCTCACAATATGGAAACATTGCTACAATTGGGTCAGGCAAGGATGGCTCCCCTGTTGCAGAAGGAAATAGCAGTCCACAAAAATCACAAAAACTGATAGGCCAAAGAACAGCCATAAAGACGATAAAGTGGACTATTGAGGATAAGAAAGAAATTATGTATTGTTACTATTATGCAAAAAGCCCAGAATTTCCAGACACAAGATATACAAAAAGATTAAGAGAGAAATTAGAGAAAAGAAAAATACTTCCACAAGAAAAACAGTCAGAAACTTCAAATGAAAATTTGTGTTCATTAATACAACAGATTTGTGAAAAACAGTATATAGATCAAGAAACCTTTATCTGTTTGGAAAATGAAGCATCTGAGGAAGTGTGAAAATATAAACAACAAAACCAAGAGATACATGAAAAGTATGAAAAAAGAAATATGGACATGGGAAAGAAAGAGAGATTTGATATGGTGCAATATTTGCAAAGGAGAAAGCCAAATTAATCAGTGTAAAGAAGGCAGCCCCAAAGTTATTTGAAGAGAAACACAGGCAAAAGCATCCAGATATGGACAATTTCACAATAAAGAAGATGATATCACAAAGATGGAACATAGAAAAGAAGATTAGTAAAGTGTAAGTTAAAAAAGTAGAAGTTGAAGTTATGGAGTGCCTGCGAAGTGAAGGATTTGATGTAGAAGGTCTAACACATGTTACATCACAGCAAGATGGAGTGAGCCCCCAAAGTAAGAAGAAACTTGAAGATCAGGAAACATCTGAAGAAATATGGACATGGGAAAGAAAAAGAGATTTAATATGGTGTAACATTTTTGCAAAGGAGAAAGCAAATCTAACCAATACAAAAAGAGCAGCACCAAAGACATTTGAAGAGAAATACAGGCAAAGGAATCCGGACGTGGAAAACTTTGCATTACAAAAAAAAATAAGAAGACAAAAAGGAAAAGCATAAAAAGAGATTAGTAATGGAGAAGTAAAGAAATAGAAACTTAAGTTATGGAGTACCTGCAAAGTGAAGGATTTAGTGCAGAATATCTAATTCAGAAAGCACCACAACAGCATAGAGTAATGGATATCCAAATTAAAGGCAAGCCAGTGGAACAGGAAGCAATTGGTCAGGTACCATATGAAGATAATTTGGAGTCTTCCACAGGAAACTAGTATAGACGTTCACTTGAAGCTAGACAGAAAGGGAAGGAATAGGAAACTGTGGAAACTGATGCAGTCAATGCTGAGGTGTGATAAGCCAGTGAGTTCCCATATGACAGAGCAACGGATGACACAGGATGAAATTGAAGAGAATGTGCCACAGAAAGATGCTCTAGAATCTTCTGTAGAATGCCCACAGTAATTGGAAAACAAGGGGTGTATCCTCAGTTTGGAAGAAAATTAACTAAGAGAAGAGTTGCCTGATTTAATAGACATAGACAGATATATGAAGATCAATAAAAGAAATAGACTGCAGAAGGTTAATAAAACCCAAAAAGTCAAAAGTCTGATAAAACAAATGAACACAGTAATTAGAACTGTTCATAGAGATCCATGCGATATAACAGAAGTAAACAGGATATATTACTGTGCAGCTAAATTAATAATTGATAAAGTTCTACCACAAGAACACAGGGTAGTGAGGGAAAGGAAGGGGAAAAATCAAATACCATCATGGAAGTATCGAATAGAGAAAACTATAAAGCAACTAAGACAAAAAGTGTCACTGTTAGAAGAGTATAGAAGAGGGAACAGATCAAGAAAAATACTCAGAAAGATAGATGTGATAAAAGCAATGAGTAGTATTATAACAGACCAGGATCTATCATGCACTGTCGCAAATAACAAACTAAAAATATCAGAACAGGTGGAAAAACTTTGAAGATATGAAGATAAATATAAAGGAAAAGTACGAAATAAGCAATTTATTGATGACCCCAAAAAGTTTTATAGAGAACTGGGAAATAAGGTAAAAGGAATTAAAAGACCACCAAAAAAAGAAGAAATAGATACATTTTGGGGAAGTATCTATGAAGATCCTGTGGAACATAACAAATATGCTAAATGGATAGAAGAAATTAAAGAAAGAATAAGAGGTTTAAAGGTACAAAATATGAAATGGGATGAAGTAACAGCCAGAGAGATTGAAACAAAGTTAAGAATAGCCTTTAATTGGAAAACCCTAGGCCCAGATGCAGTACCTAACTTTTGGCTGATAGTATTAAGATCTTTGCACGAATATTTAGCCATAAGTAAGAAGTATTTATATGAGCACCATGAACCAACACCAGTCTGGTTAACAATAGGAAAAGCATTGGTCCTACTTAAGAGTGAACCTGCAACCTACCCCAAAAATTATAGACCAATAACTTGCCTTCCGACGACGTATAAACTATACTCGGGAATTGATGCCGACAGAGTTTATAGTCATTTAGAAGAAAACTCAATTATGGCAGTGGAACAAAAACGCAACAAAAGAAAGTCATATGGAACAAATGATCATTTGTTGTTAAATAAAGTTACAGTGGAGAACTGTAAAAGGGGGAAGAATCGACGTATGGCATGGATTGACTACAAAAAAGCATTTGATAGTGTCCCACATTCATGGATAAAAGAGTGCTTAAAAATGTATAAGATACACCCTGCACTAATTGACTACATTACAGTGATCATGAAACAGTGGCAGACAACTTTACAATTAAGCCATGATAAAGGACAAATTATTATCCCAGGGATAAAAATTCAAAGGGGGATATTCCAGGGTGACTCTGTCACCGCTGCTGTTCTAACTTGCCCTTAACCCATTAAGCTGTCTACTTAACAACTTAGGCCATGGCTATAATCTGGCTCCTAGAAAACAAAGTGTAAAGACTTCTCATCTTCTCTTTGTCAATTATTTAAAACTGTATAGCTCATCAGATGAGGAACTGAAAGCACAACTGGAAGTTGTCAAAACATTTTCAGATGATATAAGAATGTCATTTTGTCTTGATAAATGTGCAAAAGCCACCTTTAAAGTAGGAAAACTACAGCACCAGGAAGACATCAGTTTGAGACAAGAATGTGATATAAAAGAACTTGAGCAAGAAGGAGTCCATACATATTTGGGAACTGATGAAGGATCAACAATAAAACTTGAACAAATGCAAATAAAACTCAGGAATATTTCAGAAGACTTAAATTAATCCTGAAAACAACACTGATATCTAGGAACAAAATCCAGGCTATAAACCAATTAGCTCTTCCTGTCCTCACTTACAGTTTTGGAGTGATTGACTGGCTAGATTAGATAGGAAAACAAGAAGGATGCTTCATGTTCACCAAATGATTTATAAAAATTAGTGCATACCAAGATTATATTTTCCCCATTCTGAAGGAGGGATAGGCCTCCTTGAAATTGATTACACGTATAGATCTGCAATTGTGGGACTCCACACTTCTCTGCTGACCTCACAAGACCCAAACATAGTGAAAGTTTTGAAACATGAGGAGAATAAATGTAAGATGACTTCTCTGCTTAATCTAGCAGAAGCACATTGGCATTGAGCAGGAATGGAAATTAAACCAGAAGTAGATAAAAATCAGGCAGCAACTGAATGTGCCAAAAAAACAAAATAAAGAATATAAGGTGAAGGACCAGAAGAGAAGGCAAGAAATGTGGAAAATGCATAAATATAGTTGCAAGTATAGATAACTTTTGGAAGAACCTCATGTTGATCAGGAATGAATGCAGGAATGGTTAAGGAGAGGCAAATCCAAACCAAGAGATGAAAGGTTAATATTGGTGGCCCGAGATAGTGGGCTGCATATACGTTGGTTTACAGAGTCCATTGAACATGTGGGAGAAACAGACAAATGTAGGTTTTGTAAAACCGAATTGGAAACATTTGCACACCTCGTTGCAACATACTAATGGTAGAAGGACTGTATATGAAAGGCATAATAATGTGGAAAGACTGTTGCACTGGGGATTGTGCAAACATTATGTTATTTAAATGGCTGAAAAACACTGAAAACATGAGCCACAAAGCATCATAGAAAATAAAGAAGTCTACATCAGTTGGGATCATTCATTGACAAGAGTTCAAAAGATAGATGCTAGAAAACCAAATATAGTGGTCCAGGAAATGAAGACAAAAGTAGCATTGATTGTTGAAATCGCCATGCCCAGTTACTACAGTGTCCTGTGTACAGAGAGACACAAAGTCATAAAATATCAGAATTTGCAGGCAGAAATGAGAGCAATGCGGAAGAAAGCTACCCATACAGTTTCAATAGTAGTAGGAGCAACAGGTCTTATAAAGAAGAGTCTACAATTGTATTTAGCTATACTACCAATACATGTAACTCCATACGAATTGCAGAAGGAATCATTGCTGGGCACATTGCAGGTGCTGCAAAGAGCACTACTGGCTGACATCAAAGAGTGAAACAATACTGATTTCATGAACTTTAATTGTATTTTGACTTGGGAATGGGGTCCATTCCCGTCATGGATTAGAAACCCAAAAGACTTGGAGAAATTAAAAAAGGGAGATATAAATCTAAATCTGCTGTCTGTGCTCTATAAGAAAACCTTAGAAAATTAGTTTGTTAAAGAAAATGTTGTGAATTGAAGAGTCAAACACATGGACTAAGTCAATAAGTTTCAAATTACACATGAAACTCTTTCCAGTAGTATTATTCATTTGAAACCTTTGAAGTACATTAGCATTGACCATATAACATGATTCTCATCAAACAAGCATTTACCAGTGCTGAATGTGAGTTGCATTGGTGGCAGACTGCAGAACAATGATAGGAGACTTGTAAGTGAACTTATTGCCCATTAGACAAATTTCATTTGATTAATCATCATGAAATGTTTCAGCACAGGGTGACAGCCCTAATAATGAGACAGAGGGCATCAGTCTTGAATTAAATTATAAAGGAACCTTTATCATATACAGCTGTATAGTAACTGAAGGATATAAGCCAAGTGAGTTAACCTCTAAATGTGGGAATCTAAAAGGTATGCAGTTGATGAGTATGGAGTAAAATGCATTATACCGAGCAAAAATGAAGCAGTTTTACTCTGTATGAACAAGTAAAGTCAGCAATCTCTTGGGTTGCTGTATTCAGTCATGAATACCACACCTGTGCAAGACTGCAAACCTGCTGAAGGTAGTCCAGGTGAGTCAACTAATGTGAATGGGCATTTAAGGCACTCTATCACACCGAAGTGAAATACTTAATATTCTTGAGATATAGTATTCAGATGAAGGTGTTATTGTTGGTAGTAGTGTATGTTTGTGTGTCGGGAGGGGGTATGTGTTGAGAGGTTGAGAGAGAGCTGGTCCTCTGGAACTGAATGCAAATTCCCCATACATTTAAAATGGTTAAAAATACATATGCCCAGCTTCACAAATATCACTGCTAGTCACAAAGTTAGGAACATTTTAGTCACAGAATCAGACTGATATTAGACTTAAAATGAAAGTACACAATTACAATGAATGACAGATGTGGAATTCTCCCTAAGTTACCTGTAATACACAAGATAAGTGAATTGTTTATTACTGCAGGAGATTACTGCCTTAAAAATAAAGATTAATGAGCCCAAAAACAAAAACCTCATGCAGCCTTTATATATTCCAGATGCACGTTGCAAACTTAATATACAAAAACAAAAATCTCATGCAACTTTTATATATTCCAGATGCATGTTACAAACTTAATACATCCCAAGTAAATATATTATTTTCAGTTGTGAATGGAAGGACAACATACAGATAAAATCCATAAATTGTGTTTAACTGCTTCATATTCATTTTAATGCAACTTAAACAAACTAAACTGTGATGGATCAGTGGTAAATTCCAGGATATTCAGCACATTACTACACTGCCAGATTTGCCCTGAAACAAAGGGACAGAGCTCTGACTGCAACACCACTGACCTGGGTTAGATAAGTGAACCTGGTACCTGAGGAGTTAGTCAGAGAATAAAAAAGGGTATTTTTCCAGCTTACCTGTCCCAGAGGAGGGTATATGTTTTCTGTAGGGAACAAGATGAGTTTTCAGGTTGTTCAATGGATAATACAGCATTACTGTACATTGGTCTAGGGACAGAACATGGAGATATCATTACAAAAAAAAAAATTCTGTGGCAGCAGTAATGGTAGTGGGATGCCACAGGCTCCTCTTTGGCTCAGATGTATGTCAGATTAAGTCCGTGGGTTAAATGGGTCCTGGTGACCAGAAATTGAGAAAAGGTACCAGCAGCTGCACAGGGGCCCAAAAGGTGAAACTAAATTAACAATTGTCTTGGTCCTCATCATTAACCTAGTTTATCTGCTGTTTTGCAGTAGTGAGTCATACATATAAAAGTGTGCGTGCGCGCATGTGTGTGTGTGTGTGTTTGTGTGAGATATAAAACGCAACAGTGTACATATGCATGTCATGTTCATGCAATTATTTTTAAGTGTGCAAAAAAGCTACAGTTATATATCCACGCATGTGTGCATGTGTGTGTGTGTGTGTGGTGTGTGTGTGTGTGTGTATGTGTGTGTGTGTGTGTGTGTGTGTGTGTGTGTGTGTGTGTGTGTGTGTGAGTGAGTGTATGCTCATTCTGTGATACATGGCTGTCCTGTCTGGGGTTACTTTCTCTGCCTAGTGGCCACTGAGTGTCAGGAGAGACTCTGACTCTCCACAACCCAGAAATGATAAACTGAACAATCATAAAATGTGAGCATGTAGTTAATAGAATAATTTGTGAAGGCAAGGACCCCAGCCCAAGCGATATACAAAAGTGCAATGAAATTCAGATGTATATGGTGCATCTGAAGACCAGTCAGCATGTAGCAGTGATATTTTCATGGTAGTGAAGATTGGCTTTTCCTTACTTATTCACTGATGCAACATTACATGTCTTGGTGTTATTTAGTATGACGGATTAAATATTACTCACATATACTGAAAATGTACTCTTTATGGGGTTTAATTATCCTTTACAGATTCTAATTCAGAAGAATATAAGAGCTTGGTTTTAGTTGTGAGTAGTTGCCACATAATTCTGAAAGTATTCCATAAAAATTTAAAAGACCTTTTGTACAAAGTCTGTCATTTCATGAAAGAACATTATAGTTTAAATGGTTCTCTTAAACAGATGAAAGGATTAGCTGCTGAAAGGACTGCACTGCATGTAAAGTATCTGTTTTTCAGACCTACTTATGATTATTTCGGATTGATCCTTTTTTTCAGACCTACTTATGATTATTTTGATTGATCCTTTTTTTCAGACCTAATTATGATTTTTTCGGATTGATCCTTTTTTCAGACCTACTTATGATTATTTCGGATTGATCCCTTTTTTAGACCTACTTATGATTATTTCGGATTGATCTTTTTTTTTCAGACCTACTTATGATTATTTCGGATTGATCCTTTTTTCAGACCTACTTATGATTATTTCGGATTGATCCCTTTTTTAGACCTACTTATGATTATTTCGGATTGATCCCTTTTTTTTAGACCTACTTATGATTATTTCAGATTAATCCTTTTTTTCATACCTACTTATGATTATTTCGGATTGATCCTTTTTTTCAGACCTACTTATGATTGTTTCGGATTGATCCTTTTTTTTCAGACCTACTTATGATTATTTCGGATTGATCTTTTTTTTTCAGACCTACTTATGATTATTTCGGATTGATCCTTTTTTCAGACCTACTTATGATTATTTTGGATTGATCCCTTTTTTAGACCTACTTATGATTATTTCGGATTGATCCCTTTTATTTCAGACCTACTTATGATTATTTCGGATTAATCCTTTTTTTCAGACCTACTTATGATTATTTCGGATTGATCCTTTTTTCAGACCTACTTATGATTGTTTCAGATTGATCCTTTTTTTTCAGACCTACTTATGATTATTTCGGATTGATCCTTTTTTTTCAGACCTACTTATGATTATTTCGGATTGATCTTTTTTTTCAGACCTACTTATGATTATTTCGGATTGATCCTTTTTCTTTCTCTTCTTCCTTTTTGCATAGAAGATGCCAATGTTCTAATGACCGAGTTATAAAGCTGCAGAGATGTGAGGTGTGGTTGAGAGTTTACATCAAGATGACTCTGAGTTAAGATTCTAATTGTAAAACTACATTTGCAAGTAGTTGTCACTTTAATGTAAACATAAAATTTTTTACAGTGGCAAGAAATGTTAATGTCAAAATTAAAGTTGTTAAAAGAACAATAAAAGAAACAAAAATTCATTTCATTTTCCAGAACTATACTTAATTGTCACTGGGTGCAAGTGCTTGCAAGCACTGTAAAAGACACCATGAACCAACCGTGTTACTCTATAAGTAAATACATTGAGATAAGTAATGTACTATTTTGCAATATGCACATTGGGCTTGGAATCCTAAGCAGATTCCACATTTCTGAAGGTGTATACAGACTGTTTGCTGTTGGAGAGAAACAGCTTTAGCACCGCAGATTTTACCATCATATTGCTATTCTTACTGAGCAGATAATTATATTATCTGATGTATTAGCAAATGTAATTTCAGAATGCATGCAGGCTTTTTCACTGAGATATATGTTAGCATTACTAGATGTTTTAGTTCAAGCAGAACATTACAGAATGTTGCTGCAACTCTTTTATGATGCTTAAAAATGGACCATTAATTATACCTACTGAAACCCATCAAGCAGAATTTTTTAATATTCATACGGCTGTCACTTGATGTGAAACAAAATTTAAAGTCTAAGCAGTGATTCCAAATTGTTTAAGTAATTTAACCAATGGATGAAGGTGATGCTATAATGTTGCAGTTTGTTGAATATTCTGCAGATTTGTTCCATGGGCCACGGCATGACCTCTTGAATTGCCACTTACACCCCTGTCATGCTGTCCTCACCACAGAGTAGTTCATAGTCTCTTACTCCTGAGTCGAGTGCACAGTTGTACTCCATTACGAACTCTATGTTTTTGCTTGTGCATTCATCTATGAGGAAGCAGAGGTAAAATGATGGCTACAGCTCACATCTTCAAACTCAACACAGTGCATCTTCGAAATATCATAGCCAGAGAAATACATCCTGAATTTTTCTTTTAATTTCCTAGATTAAGATATGATTGATTTTTGTAAGTTTCATTACTAGAGTAGTTACTTTTCTAAATGATTTCCTCTAGCGACACTATTAAATATTGTCATATTATACTGAGTTTGTTGGTTGCTGATGTGATTACCACTTCTATTAACTAAATCCAGTATAATCTCATCACAAAAAGGAGAATAATATTGTAAATATTGTGCACTAGTTAGAGTCACGTGACCTACATGGGTACATAGGATGAATACCAGTCCAGAGATCACAAGGACCATAAGATGCCTAACTATATACACTTTTAAATAGACACAATTAAAAGTTTATGACACGCATAATGAATTACTGTGATCTTTACAGAAATGTCTTATCTTAATACGTTATGTGATTTTCAGTATTATATGTTGTTTCTTTGTATTATGAGCAATTGCTCAAAACCATTGCAAGCAATAAACTAAACAACTGATCACAATCTCAAATGGCAATATCTAAAATAAAAACTGGGCTAACTAAAAAAACACTGAAGAAATGTAGAATGGTCCATTTACAATTATACACATACAGAATAATAAAGTAACATTTTGCTTGCAATTTTTCATTTGAATTTATTAAGATAAGTCCTGCAGTTTGTGGGGATTTGCATTTTACTAAATAGATAATCCTATCGGTCGTGCTTCTACAATCTCTCCATAGTTTATTTTACTTAGTACCAACTGATCAGAGAAAAAAATTAACAACACCAAAGAGCTGTTTTCATATCCAAAACTTTGTAATATACATATCAGTAATTTTTATGGTTATAAATCCTTCTTTCCCATTTCTCACTTTAGATACAAATATAGTTTCCATGTTACAGGTATACTGATACTTCTTTTGTGAGGTTTAGTGAGGACATTGTGTTTACGTCTGGTGTATTAACATGAACCCAAGGGAGGAGGCATACAGAGGCAAGGTTAATTGTCAGACATAATGATGATATAGGAAACAAAAAACATTATTTTGGACATTGATGCACATGGATGTTGGAGGAAATGCTGAGAGACCAGAAAGTAATGTTAACACAAACAGGATAAGGGCAGACTGGAGTAATCCTGATGAAAATTGTATTTCAAAGAAACAAACCAAATGCATTAATAAGTGATTATACTCTAAGTAGGAGCTTACACCTTCCTGTGCAAAGTATTTGTATCTGTGTACTCTAAATAATTTCAGCAAACATTAAGAGTAAGAAGTGTGCATTTAGGAAATATAGGAAAACTATGAATCCCACATATATGCTCACTTGCAATGCTGCAAAATTAAATGTAAGAAAAGCTATCAAGGAGGAATTAAGAGCTAATTGTACAGGGGTTAATAGTTATGTGATGACAGCAAGAAGTGTTCATTTATACTAATGGGTAATCTCTTATTTTGTAAGCGGCATGCAAAGTTAGAGTTCATATGTTTACCAAAAATACTTACAAAAAAATCATGGAATCCTGAAATATTTGATGGTTACTTCTAATCATGCTAATAGCAAATTTACTGATCTTAGAAGTGTGCTCTCAATTAAAAATTTTAGATTTCAATGAAGTAAGTAAAAATGGACGTAATAAACATTGTTCATCAAAAGACAGTGTTTATCAGCTGCGTGATATGTATTTTTTTTTTGGTGGAAAAAAAGCATTAGTTATAAGTCTTGTTTGCAGATTTGGTTTTAGTTGTATTCTTTTTTTTTTGTTCATATCTGCCCCTTTCTAAAATTTCTATTGCTGTGAGTTATACCTTATCTAACAGTATCATTCAAAGTGCCTTATATAATAACGTGAGTTTCATGATGCAGAGGATAAAGTTTTGGTTGTAACCTACATGTTCTGAGATCAATTAGAGATACACATTTCAGGGCCCTCAGAATTTGTCCTTCAACTCTTGACAAATCAAGGCTGAATTCAGTTGCTCACAGGTTGCAAAAAGATATTTTAGTATCAATACCTAAATATCATTATTAACATCTGAAGTCTACTGGAAAATACTTGAGAATTTTTCTAGAGTTTGAGGAAATATATTTTATGGTCTAACAAAAGATGTAATATAAAACTGCAGTGAAGACCCAACCAAGCTAAAGTCTACACTGTGTAATACCTTAAACTTCCTGTAATTTAGACCCATAGAATGAAAGCAAATGACCCCTTAAGAGCATATAGTGCTTTACCTACATGATTACTGAATGTGCATGACTTTTTACTTCTTAAGTCTTTGTGGGTACATTCATGTCAACAAAGCCAAACCCTCCACTACAGGATGTTTAAAGTATCACACCGTGACAATTTTTTACTGAATGTTTTTTTCTGTGTGATCTTTTTACTCTTTGGTTTAAACTGTGTAATAAATGCTGAGGACTCCATTATGATGACTATTGTCTTTAACTCTTTGGTTACTACTTATTTCACATGTGCAAATAGCTCACTGCAGACTACATCTCTGCGGAGTGCAAATAAAAAGTCATTTTAGCTTAATTATAGAAGACAACTACCAGACTGTTTTTAGGCTATAACTCTCATTTGACATGCATTGAAAGACATATGTAGCTTATTAGAGGTAAATTATGCCTGACCTACAAATCATTTATTGATGAGGTTCTTATCACATTCCTTAATTTACAAATTAAAATAGATTTCTATTCAAGCAAATACTGATGTTTCAAATCCATGACTGACTGGAATAATGCTACAAGAAGGAAGAGCTTTGTCATATAGGCCATTGTATAACTTTGAAATGAGTTACCCAAAAGAAACATTTTGTCTGGCTCTTTAACCAGAATGAATCTCTACCAAGGCATAGTTAATCATGAATATTTACACTGATGCCTTGGGTTATATGCTACTGGACTGCTTGACAGCTTGTAACATAAGTTCAGCCAATTTTAAACAAGAAAGAGGGCCTGGAGTAGTAGACATTGTAGAAAGATTGAAACAAACTGTGTTTTTGCAGTGGGTGAATCCATTAACAGCTATGCTCCTGAAGATTTGTATTGAAGGATGAACAAGGAACAAGGACATATAAAGGCTAAGAGAAAGGTAAGAACTGTAGATGGTTACATTCAGTGCAAATACCACATAAAGAATCTAAGAAACAGAAACTGTGAAGAAAAATACAGAGATGAAGGGAAAGCAGCAAACAAAGCTTCAAAAGGATCTGATGTTCAGAATAAATGCCCTAAGTAGTATGTGATGTGGAGGAACTGGAAGGAGGAAAACTAAGATACATAATAAAAATGACCTTAAGTAAATAACATGACGTTGTTATACCTCTATACAGATGTGCGGTGCATCTTTGTCTGGTGTACTGTATACATTTGTGACAATCTTGTCTCCAAAATAATACAAACTGAAGCACTTTAGAGCAAGGTAACAAAAAACTGTGGAGAGTTTTCAGCAAAAATCCACGTAAAGGGAAAACTAAAGGAACACATGGGAACAAAGTGCAGATGTTCACAATTTTTTCTTTAATTTGTGATCATAAATGTTTATAATAAACAATAAAGAAAAGAAAAAGAAACATTGGATATCATTTGGCAAATCACTGTCATCCAAGAAGTACCGAATCTGGACTACTGCTTTTCCCTCTCCTTGTCTGTACTTTTGTTTGGATTTGGGAAACCTCTTTCTTGCAAAGAAAGTTAAATCAGGACTATGCAATCTTGTCTTGATTTCTGATTACATACATATGAAACTTTAATCAAACTCAGAATCAGTAAACCATTTTCATGTGGACTGCAGAAAAGAAAATACACCATGCTTTGCTAGAGACAGTAAGCTGAAATATGGACGATCAGCCTGTGTGTCATTTTCAGCAACTGGATGTTTTTAGAGGCTAAGTGCTGTCCGTGGTGGTGGTGCTGTGGTAGCATTGTCGCCTCACAGTAAGACGCTGCCCTGTTCAATTCTCAGCTAAAGCGTCTTCTGTGTGGAAACATGCGTGAATGGGCGTGCCTTTGTTGAAGGTTGTGCGTCAGAGCTGGCAACTCGGTACGTAAAAATCTACTGCCAATCATTAGCGGGCCGGAGTTCCGCTGTGGTGACCCCTAACCGGGAAAAGCCAAAAGACTCAACAAGTGCTAGTAAGACTGTTGTATTCTGTAGAAAGCACTAGGAATAAAAACAACAGAATCAGAGTTATTCTGTTGCCAGTTATCTGATTATAATCTTTACCTTTATTCCATCCTGTGAAATAATTTACTTTTTCATATGTTTAACTGTTCTGTTGTTTTGCCTAATTTTCTGTTGCAAAAAGCATTTTGTTTATTCGGTTATAAAATATTTTGTCTTTTTTTAGTTTCTAAGGGTAACCTCATAACATTAGTGTGAGTGATGGCATTTGCCTTTTCAGCAGACACTGTTTGGCATAAGCTACTATAATTAACTATATTAGTTAGCTGGTTGGAAAATGCTCAAATGGGACCTTAGTGCTAGACTGGTCTAGCTGGTCACAATATCTAGAGCATTTCTCCCTGGGCATCCGCTGAAAATTGGCTTTGTTCCAAGTCGGACTTTCCCAGTAAACAAATGTTAAATAAAAGTATATGCTGTGAATGTAGGGGAGGGGATGCAGGAATTAAAAAGGTAATCAGCAGCTTCTGCCAGGAAACAATTTCTAAGTGCATGACAAAATAATTCTGGCAAAGTCTCAGTCACTGTTGGTAACATTGCATTGGATGGCAACAGACTTTAACTGAACTGCATGAAATCCTGGGGAGCCAGTAATGATGTCTGTACTCTGTAATTGTACTACCTGGAGTTTATATGGGTATTGTAGATGCTGGCGATAGCAAAATGCAGCAGTTTACATTTGCAGTAAATGTTTTAGTCCAATTACCCATTATGTGTTGGTACCAGTGGTACAGTATTTAAGGCCTGTATCCTGAACCTCACAGTGCAAACAGAACTAGCATTTGGTACCTGATATCTGGCATTCCTTTAACTGTCTTTTAAATTATTTTAGCAATATTTATTATAAATTTAGGGACATGTATTAAAATCATGCATCTAATGCAGTGCAACTAAAAATCTGCAAACTAAAACTGTATTTTATTAGCTGATTCTGGTGCACATGAGCAAAAAGCATAGCTTTCTTTTTGATCTAAAAACAAAATAGTGTTAATGCCTTAGAAACATTGAGATTTGATGTTACAAAAATAATAGTTTATTATTCTGGATGTACCTGAACAGAGAAGAGAAGAGATGAGAAGAGGAGAGGAGAGGAGAGAAGATAAGAGAAGATCAACGGCTGACACTTGTAAGCATTTAGAAGTCTTTGGAGGAACATCAGTCTTGAATATAAGTGAATCCCTGAAGTTGTGAAATATCATCTCAGACACCAGTCCACATGTCTGTTTTTCTTGTTTAAAATGATAGGCACAAGTTGTCCTTAAGAGGTAAAGTTTTATACTGAGTGCAGTGAGGATTGTAGATAAGATGCCATAAGCTGAGTTACCAGTGATCTTTGATATGCCTTTTTGACTTATGACCAGTGTTCTAAGACTGAGCATGTTTTGGAGCACAACTGCAGTTGGACTATTTCTTTCTCGCTGAAACTGGGATTTTTGGGGGTTGTTCTTGTATTACTGTAAAATGTTTCACCTTGGAGAATACTTTTAGAGGTCAAGAGATGCTAAAAGTATAATAACTGATTAAAAAAACAGAGTGATCAAATTGAGATATACACAAAAGATGATGGTAAGTTATTTAAGACCCAATTTTTGTTACCAAACTAGCTTGTGACTAATAATAATATGGCAGAGAGAAACAGAGAACCTTAGATATGATACTATCAGTACAGTAAAAAAGTAAAAACAAAGGGATTAAAGTAAGAAAAGTAGAAATTATGAGTAGTTCATGCTGTGATTATTTTTTTTTCTGCTGAAAATGAAATTCAGGAAAGCTAGAAGAAATATTTGTTCTCTGTTAAACAATGAGAATTGTGACTGATTTTATAATATGCACGTTTCAAATCTTTGGGAACACACAAATGGTATATCTTACCATAAGCGATGTGCCTACCTACCTTTCATCCCTTTTAGGTTGTTCATTTATGTCAGGTGTAGAAACATGTAGACAGGCAAACTATACATAGCTAGTTCTAAAGAGGTCTGGGCAAAGTAATAACGTGCTTTATGATTTATTGCTTAATTTGAATAGTAAGAATACTATACACATCATAGTTAAAACATGTAGAAATGTAGAAGCATAAGGAGAAAGTTAAGCTGAAGAAATAATTTTCTATCCTTAATTTTAAATTGTTATTGTACTTTTGGAAAATATGCAAATATTTTAGTAGTTCTGTTATAACAGCTAATATAGTAGATCAATAAATACTTAGATCAGTATATTAACATCTTGCAAATGAAGTCTGTCAGCTTCTGTGCCTGTTTCCTGTCTCTGTCTGTCTGTCTATCCATTATCTGTCTGTACACACAAAAACATATACCTGCCTGTGCACATCTACCTATATTCTACCTCTACACGTACTGTGCACATAGACACATGAGCACACGCATGCACACACATAGATATACACATAATTAACGCAAATTTGTGTGTGTGTGTGTGTGTGTGTGTGTGTGTGTGTGTGTGTGTGTGTGTGTGTGTGTGTATGTACATACTTCAGTATAATTTAGATGCCAAACACCAAGTTATCTATCATTTTTAAATTCCTTCCTTCAAATATTCTGCTCATTAAGTTATGATTGCATTTGTCCTGGATGTTCCCTCTACAAAGATATATGACTTTAGGAATTTTCTGATTATTGGGTTATGTTGCCTGATTTTTAGAAATTAAAATATATATACACACTATTGGTGTCCGACGGCTTGAGTAATTACTATTCTCTACTTCACATATAACCTGCATTATTTATTCTTTCCAGCATCTGACTTGCATTCCTTTACACCTGTACCTTTTTTGTGAATTCTGTATGACTATGTAGTGTATTGATCAAGTATGTGAATTTCTCTTACAACCTGCTCTGTGTAAAGATACTTTTTAATATCATGTCTGACCTGTCCTCCATTTATTTTCCATTTCAGAAACCACATTCCTGCATATGTAATCTTCTGAAATATGTTACTTCCATGGATGTAGTCCATATCCTGACATATTAAAATGTGCCTTCTTTCTTCTAACATACACTTATAAAAGTCCTTCAATATCCATTTATATTTGCTTTGGTACAGAAATCCTGGACCAAGTAGGTTACTGTTATTTCTGTACTGATTTATTTTGGCAGCATGCTTGTATATGGGGGTATCCCATAAACTATATGCTGACTAGAAAAGTATTAAGGAACAGTATGCTTATGTGTTAAAGTTTTAAATGTTTTTCAATAGGTATTTGTTTAGAATTGTTGTTTATTGGTAGTGTATATGTTTTAAGTGATAGTAAACTTAGTAACTCAGAAACATTTTGAAGGTTGCTGCTGTCTTCCTGCATTTTTGGAAGTTAAATTAAGTTGCTGGCTTATTTACCTCTGCCTGTTTGTACACTGCAAGGTGGAATGTCCTGTGCATATATCCTGACAGGAATCTAAATTGTACCTTTAGAGCTATTTCCACAGATTATGTGTCTCTGTCAACATCTGCATCTTAACAATTTTTGTTGTTCATGTCACGGGTCATGCCCCTCACTGTATTGCATGCTGTTCCTGGCTAAAGTGTGCAGTGTACATGATGCATGCATAAAAAGCATTTGTATTATCGCTTAAGAGACAAATCACCTGATCATAGACATTATTGCATTTTCGTTGTTCTACATCTCCAAATGATATTTATTGTTTTACCCTGTGGGACATACTGTCTGCAGAAGAAGTAGCCAGGTTTTACCAAGTCTCTGCAAATGGCCTGCTTCATATTCAGAAATGCAGCCTAGCACAAGCTTAGTTCTGGCATGTCAGGTAATGCAGACCAAGCTAGGCAAGATTTAACAGTTTTTTGCTGTACTAAATCATTCATCTTTGAATGGTGGTAGTGATGGCCATAGTTAGAGTAAGAGGTAAGGGATTTTTAAGAGATTAAGCTGAAAGATGTGAAGAAGGGCACATTTTTCCCACAGAAATGCCAGTCATTCTTATGAGAAACTGTGTAATCCGTGCCTGCCTTATGGTGCTTTGTGAAATATAGAGAAACAGCCCACAGTTTTTCATAACTAAGTAACATTAATTGTCCTGGGAAAGCAGAGTCTGCCTGGGGCCACACTACGTAAACTCATAATTAATGTTACAAAGAGAGATAATGAAAGGATCAGTGATAACTAAGTCAAGGTTTCAAGGCTTGTAAAGGTCCCAGTGTTAATGCTGCATTATCCATTTTCTGAAGCCTGACTAAAGAAATTGTATACAGAGCAGTGCTGCAAGGCTTTACTCTAGTAGGACCCTTAACACCCACTCTGAAATTGTTCTCTTGGCCAAGTTTGTTTCCTGTTTGTGAGCAGATGGCAACCTTCACATGACTGAGCCAATAAGAAACAAACAGCATTCCATTTTGTTTTTCTAGAAAACAGCCATCTTGCGTATAGCAGTTTATTAAGAGTTGCTAATGTTTAAACAGTAAAGTTCATTCACTGGAATGAATATTATCCTTTTTTTTTTTCAAAACATATATTTTTCTGTTTGTATTTTATCCTGGACTACTTGTTCACATTTGAACTTGGATTCTGTTGTAATATAAATGCAGTAACTTTCTCTTTATATTCGGGCTATCTTTGATTATTTTTAAGAATAAAACAGGGTTACCACCTTTTCACTTACCAAAAGGGGGACATGTTTAGGGAATTCTGAAATGCTAAAGGACAAAATCAATGCAAAGGACTGGACTTCACTTTTTTGCTAAAAAAACTCACTGTTTCAGAACGTGTTTTTCTATTATTTTGTGTAATATTAAGGTGCTTCAAATACAAATAAATTGTTTTATGTTTATTTGCAGGCCAGAACTGTACAAATAGAGACTGTATTGCACAAAGAAGGGTAGTGGCAGCCTTGGGGAGGAGAGATAAAAAACTATACAGATTTTTGTGAAAACTTTATGTGACTAGAGTTTACACAAAGTTATTTATTAGAAAAAAAAAGTAATAGTCTGAGAAATGTTGCGCAATGAGCTTTTACAAAAAATGTGCTCAACAAGATTTCCTTCATTTCTGTCATATTTCTGCTGTGGTCACATGATTGTTCTGACAAGAAGTTCATCTCTGAAGTTGATATCCCAGTTTGCAAAATGATTTTATACCTTCCCTTTGATGAGTATGAACCCTGACTATAGTCTGGTCCCTATTTGCTGGACTTGGTATCGAGGCTATGTATGCTGTGATTCATTACATTAAAACAGAATGCTCTTATGTAAAGACAATTTTTATTTATTTTTTATTTATTTGTGCAATATATACTTAGAAATATACTTAGGCATTTCAACCTGTAGTGTGTTTTGTATTGCTTTAAACAGGGTAATCAATTTAACTCAGGGGAGGGTATTCTTTTCTTATACAAGTCTTGGTAAATGTCTCTGCTCTTTCTTGCATGTATTGGGAGTAGTATTGCGTTTGTTAGTTTTGTTTATTCCTCTACTTGTATGTGTTGTTTCACTTTCCTTTCTAATCTCAATAATTGAATTGATGCACTAAATTTCATTTAGGCTACGCATGTGTAGTTCTAAATGACAATAAAGTTTACTTTGGCATTGACTTTGAAGATAAGCTGCTACCACCAACAGCTTAAATAACTTTGCTGATCTTAATTTTTAGAGGTGTATCAATGTCCGTTGCTTTGAACAAAATAATTATTTTATTGAAATAAGGCACCAAGTCTCTTGCCAATATTTCTTAATTTTATGAATAGAAAAGGATGGCATAAATACAGTTAATCAGTCTTTCTGCATTGTGTGTAGTTGATAATGTGCATTGTTGATCAATGGTTGAAGTGGTGTCCATAGAACAAAGGGGGACAGCTGACGGCATACATAGTATACATCACTGTGTCTGTCACTTTGGAGTATAGAAATGCATTCTGTTTGGCTGATCCACTTTCTCTATGGCACTGGCATTTTGGAGATGATTTAGGTGAAGCTGCTTTATGAAGGGGTGTAGGGACATTGCCTCCTCCAACAAAAGCATAGTATCCTCCTCCATCTTCTATGATGTTGTCCAGTTTGAAACTACCAGACAACTATTAAAGCCTACTTTATGCAGTGGATCATTCAATGAAATTGACAAATTGCTTGATTATATTAAGTTGACATGCTCTTTGAGTCTATGTTTAATACATCCCCGGAAAAAATGAAGATAAATTACTTTCTTTTACCATAGCAGAGACTTTACTAAATAGAAATTGAGCGGTTTCAAATCAGACTTCAAGACTTGCACCCACACCCATTGCTTATTAAGCTAAACTAATTCTGTCATTTCATTTTCTTTATCTAGAATCCAAAGTGGCGTCCATGTCACTGTTCAGCGTTCCCTAAATCAAGTTACCTGCAGATATGAAGGGCTATATAAATGACAGAGCTCTGCATGAGATAAACGTTGTTGGCGTCAGTTTTCTTTGATGAACTTTGATTCCATCTCTGCCCCATGTACTTTTTAAGAAGCTAGCTGATATCATGTTCATATTTGTATTATGAGTTAAAAAGTGATTTGTTTTTTAGGAGGTGAGTATCCCAAATTTCTAAATTAAATCAGACTTAAGTAGCACTTATATTTCATACAGCTCTCAGATGTTGCAGCAACCTAGTCTATACCTTATAAAACTAAATATATAACCCTCCTAATATACGCTGCTTCCTTTGTAATGTTATCATTACCAGCTATTGTTTAACAAGTTCTAAAACAGAACACTGGTTCTCTGTTGTTCCAATGGAATTGAATAAGGTATTCTACAAAGACAGTTTGTGGCTTTGGAGGAAAGTAAACATGGATGCAGATAGTGCAGATTTAAAGTAATATGCAAAATGACTTAATAGTCCAAGGCTGAGTGTGACTCATCACTCAGCAAAATACAGTAAGGCAAATATCCAGGCTTTATACCTTAAGATTACTTGTGCAGTGATAACTTAAATAAATACCTGTTAATACTGATTAACTCCCTGTATGTAATACATAGTCAGCTAAAGCAACATTCATGAAAATAATGTTTTTTTAGTACGAATCCAAAAAAGAAATTAAATGAAGCAATTTCCACTCTATACTTTAAAGCATGGATCTGAATTAAATGTGCATGTGTATCTATATATATATATATATATATATATATATATATATATATATATATATATATATATATATATATATATATATATAGTTTACCATCAAAATGTTGACCGTCACATCGTCAAAACCACTTCTGCAAACTCCAAACTGCAGAACCTCGAACATCGATATTCCAAATCAAAAAATGTAGCCCCTTTTTGATCCATGTTAGCACTTGCTTTTAGGTGTGGAGTGGTCAGAAATGTTGATGTTTGCTTTTTTTTCAGCTTTCTGGCAGATTTTGGCAGTACAAGTTTCACAGAAACGTTTTGACAATGTACACATTCGACTATGTGCTTTCAACATTTTGAAGGTAAGCCTAAATATATATATATATATATATATATATATATATATATATATATATGGGTCCCCTTCATATTGTCGACACTGCAAAATGCCAACATTCATATGGTCGAGACCATATGATCGACATTTGCAATGTCGACAATGCGGAACTAGCATCTCAGTACAGTGCGGAATGGAAAGATTTCCATTCCTGCACTGTAGTGTGATCTTGGAGTTGGTATATTTAAGTTACGGGGGTGGGGGGGCAGAGACCCCCAGGCGGGGTACAGGGGAGCTTGCCCCTGCTGCTAGCAATGTGTTAGAAATTTATAGTGTTTTTATTTTTTTTTTTGAATGTTCTAAATTCTAAATGTCGATAATATGGTCTTAGCCATATGAATGTCGACATTTTGGCATTTTGATCATCCATTAGTAACCTATATATATATATATATATATATATATATATATATATATATATATATATATATATATATATATATATATATATATATCTATAAATGTATCCACTTTACAAGCTTGAAGTTTCAAAACTTTGAACTGCAAATGATCAAGACCATAAGATCGAAGTTTTGAAACTTCGAAATTGTAATTAAAAAAAAACAAAAACCTTTTTTTATGTTTCTGCAGGGGGGCAAGCCCCACTGCACCCCAAATACCCCTGTAAAATAAATATACCAACTCTGAGGTTGCACTATAGTGAGGAAAATGGTAAACTTCCCTTTCTGCATGGTACGGCGATCTCCATTCAAAACATTTGAAGTTTCAAAACTTCAGTCTTATGGTTTTCGCTCTTTTTCAAGTTTGAAGTTTTGAAACTTTAAACTTGTGAAGGGAATCCATATATATATATATATATATATATATATATATATATATATATATATATCTATACACATACATACATACATACATACATATGTGTGAGTGTGCATTATACATTGACAGGTCATTGCCATTCAGAAACATAAATGCTCATTGGACAGACCAGCCAGCATGCCTGTTATAAATTGAGCATACACTAATAGAAGAAAGTCCATCCGCTAAAGTACCATTGCACAAAATGCAAGAAAAGTCAGGTACTTTCTGCGAAAGTAAACAAACAAAAATGTACCTGATTTTCCTTGTATTTCTGCTCTGTCCCGCCTTAAATTTTGGCAGACTATTGTACTCTTCAACTGTCCAGATCTTTGCAGAACATCTAGATTTTTGCCTTATTGCATTGCTAAATTAATTAATTTGTAGCAAGCCAGTGGGGTTGTAGTAATTAAAAAATGACAGGCATTTATAATTTA
Organism: Protopterus annectens; assembly: GCF_019279795.1. Lineage (NCBI taxonomy): Eukaryota > Metazoa > Chordata > Ceratodontiformes > Protopteridae > Protopterus > Protopterus annectens. The sequence continues at coordinate 490,492,914 of NC_056734.1, forward strand.
GCCTTTATATCCTTCAGAAAAAGCATACATCAGTAATAACAACAACATAAAAAAACAGCAAAAGAGATTCCCTTTTCCCCTTGTTCACATCAGTAATAACAACAACATAAAAAAACAGCAATAGAGATTCTCTTTTCCCCTTGTTCACATCAGTAATAACAACAACATAAAAAAACAGCAATAGAGATTCTCTTTTCCCCTTGTTCACATCAGTAATAACAACAACAACATAAAAAAAACAGCAATAGAGATTCTCTTTTCTCCATTGCTTCTCTTCAATAGCCCTGATGTACTGTGCAAGCATGAGAACTTAACTCCCATACGCATATGCAGTACATCAGAAAACACAGAAGAACAGGAAACAATGTAGAGGAACATGACAGCATCATTATACAAAGACATTATCTAAGAAAGGTATGTAATTTCTTTCTTAAAGAATGTCATTGTATAATCGCAATAACCCTCATGGGTGTGGGTATATCAGGATTTACCCACCGTTGGCTATGTTTAATCACTTGGACTTCACCCTCATGATCAAACCATGCCAACTGTGGGGAAATCCTGATAAACCCACACCCACTCATAGGTTATTGCTTAAATAATTTTTTAGCGAACCATATAACAGTACACAAAATGGAGTACAAACACTCCAGCATGGTGAGACAACAGATGATTTAAAAACAAAACTGTAGCATGGAAAGGCAGAAGCTTAATGCTCTATGTCCATGAAGTATCGGCTATAGTCACTGCCGAAAAAAACAACACAATATATTGTGCGAGTTCAGCTTCATAAAACAAGTTAAAGTCTCAAATCACTTCCAGAACCATGTAGAGTATTTCAGGCTTTTATCGACACAATAAGGAATATAAGTGGCAACTTAGGTTAAATGCCATGCACTCACCAGGATTAAATGATGGTATTTCATATATTTCAGTTTTAAAACAGAGATCAGATGTAGTCTAGGGACACTCATGTCTTCATTATTCATTACTGTTAGGTTTTGTATGTTGTTCCATGATGACTGTTTTTAAATTTTGATGGATTGAGTATATTTTTACGTATTAATTTTATGAATGGTCATAGTATGGTTATGTATACATTTTTATACACACATACTACATGTAGTGTTTGTATTTTATGATGTTTTATGTTGTATTACTTTGATTGGCTCATTACTTGATTAACTGAGCTATTTAACCCATGGTCTATGTATTATCCAATTACTCTGAACAAGCCATATTAATGGCGAAAGCGCTTAGTCACTGGATTGGATTGTCTTGTTCCAATAAAGTTGTAGTGACCTGACCGGTTGTTGGGATCTATCGTTTTACTTCTAAGTTTTCTGCCCATTGGGCTGTGTGTTTGGCAGTTAACTAACCTTGTCAGCAACGTTCACACAAACTGATTAACTCACTCACTCACTCACTCACTCACTCACTCACTCACTCACTCACTCACTCACTCACTCACTCACTCACTCACTCACTCACTCACTCAGTAAATTCTTCATGAAGAAGGTAAAGGAAAGCCCAAAGCTGCATTGTCTCTACATCTGTAGATGTTTAATCATCATCATCATCGACCCTCTTTTTCTCATTTTCTACATGGAATCAGAGTGCTGCATCAGCTGTCAACATCTCTCTCGATTCAATACCCCATTTCTCCCTTCGTTAACAGTCATGTCTCATGGTCACAGGTCTTCTCTCATGCATATTTTATGTTAGAATATAATTTCAGGGACATAAATGAACCATAAACACTAGTTCATAGAGAACCCAGTGCCTGATCATTCTTTTTGTACCCCACCAGAGATGAGCTTTGCTTTTCCAATTTGCTCTCATCAGAACATAACGTTAAAAGGACAGTCTTCTCCTTGCCTATTCAAATAACTAAATAAATAAATTAATAAAATGGATAAACTTATGAATTAAAATGGAGAAATACCATACAAAATTAAGCCAGTAAAAATGTAGAAGAAGAAAAGACTCATACAGGACTAAACATCTGTGTTGTGCTTGACAGCTTGACAGCACTCCATTAATACAATAAATGGTTAAAGCAGCAATATTTTTAATTTATATTACAAAGAAAAAGAAAAAAAAAATCACTGTGTAGATAATACATTTGAATTTTACAATAATATGACATTTAAAATGCAATTCCAGCAATTTATACAATAAGTTAAATGGTTTACTTATGTTTCATTGACAGACAGGCTTTTCCAAAAAGTAAATTTAAAAAAAAAATCACTCGAATATTATATAAAAAAGTAGAAAAAATCTTTTTTTTTTCTTTCAGAAGGGACAAGCAGTCATGTACCCAGCACAGTCCCAACATCACCCTACATTATACATACCAACTCCATGGTCACACCACAGTGGAGAAAAGGGCAAAAATCCTTCAAAACGTGGGACTCTGGCTGACACTACTCAACACCTTGTGGTAAAACTTACCACAACGTTACATTTTTTAAAGGAGAATACCAACCAAAGAAGCAACGGTGATGTATGGTTACGCCTGAACTAAAATGAGTGCACAATATTTATAATATGCACAAAGATACTATGTCATGATATAAAGAACATTGCTATTGCTTGTCTTGGTTTATAACTGAAGATGAACAGGTGGGGTATTTTGTTTATATGCTTTATTACACAGAAACCCATCAGAATGGATATCAGCAGTACAAAATAAAAACAAACATTAACTGACAGACTACACACGCAGACATGCATGCCTACATCTCAACAGCTCTCTACAAAATGGCAATATGGCTTGCACGTGCTAAGTATTTATACACATGTGCAAGCCCATGGAAAGCTTCTTAAAGGTTCTCTGCAATATTATTATCAAATACAAGAGGAGCTGGTCTATGAAGTCCTTCAGCCATGCCAACAAATTATAGTAAAACACACTGAAAATATGGCCCCTTGTGATTAAGTATGAACATGCATATACAGCATGTATTTGTGATAACATTCAAATGCACAATAAACTCTTTCAAATATTGCATTTTGTGAAATATGCTTTGAAATGGCTGTATTTTGCAAAATAACCGTACTGTAATACTGCACAAACTTGCAAACATTCTGTATACCTTGGATATCTCAAATTGCTTTGATCAATTCGAAAAAGTAGCACATATCAAAAAATGAAGTCATTTCCCTTATTTTATACATTTCATGCGATTTGGACATTATTTCAAACATTTCTGTAACTATTTCAAATATTTTTATCAATATGTCGCAGTTTTGGACATTTTGTTTAACTAGAAATTCATTTTGAGCATTCTGAGTGCTTTGTTTTATATTCTTTGAGTAAGAAATCATTTAAGCAAGTTTTGGTATCTAGAATTTGTTTCTGACCTGTTTTGTGAGTTGTACGTGCAGTAGGGATGATCCATTCCTCTATGTTAACTGAGTACCTCTTGGTGTTGATTCTGGATCCCATTCTGACACCACGTCACTCATCTTGGTTTACAATTGAAGATGAACAGGTGGGGTAGTTTATATGCTTTATTACACAGAAAAGGATGGATATCAGCAGTACAAAATATAAACAAGCTGACAGACTACACAAACATGTATGCTTACATCTCAACAGCTTACTACAAAATGGCAGTCAGGCTCCCATGTGCTCAGTATTTATACACATATGCAAGCCCATGGAAAGCTTAAAGGTATACATACATACATACTGATCTACAATTGTTATGTTTCTTGGGGTGTACAGTTACAGCAGGATAGAAGATACATGGAATTTAATGGGAGTAATATGAACAGTCTACAGTGGATTAAAAGTGGCAAACTTATACATTCAGAATGTGAAACAGACTACTTTTACGAAGAGTGACTCAAGCATCTTTACTGGAAAAAAGAAAAAGTGTGAAGTGTGAACACACTTGACCTTGCACACTGCTCATTTCCTTAACTTACTTATCCACATTGTGTAAAATGCCTTAGATCTGTCACATTTATTCACTGAGTCTTTCATTACACACAATTAATTCTAGGGATGTCTGGGAATTGGAACCTATCCAAATACCTAATGGGCTCAAGGCAGAGAAGTGAATTCTGGATAGGGCACCAGCCTCTCACAGGATGTTTATACATGCACGCACACACACACACACACACACACACACACACACACACACACACACACACACACACACACACACACACACACACACACACACACACACACACACACACACACACACACACACACACACACACACACACACACACACACACAAACAAGCACACACGCACACACACACACACACACACACACACACACACACACACACACACACACACACACACACACACACACACACACACACACACACACACACACACACACACATCCTTATATATTTGCAATGCAATGCCCCTTTTCAGATTGTACAGTGTTGCACATATGTTGGAGAGTCCTTGATCTATAGATGTACTGGATGTAAACATAATAAGTGAAAGGGTCTATACTGAATCAGCGAATGCTTATAAAAGCAAACACTGATTCATTGACCCTATTTCAGCGAATGCTGAAAGTCCTGAAAACCCGGAACAGCGAATTTTTTCTCAGGGAAAAAAATCACTCGGCCGGTTTCGGGAGTATGCCGTTTCCTCCACTGTGGTGCAATCTCGGAGTTGATATATTTTAGTAGGGCGGTGTAGGGGTCACAGTCCCCCACATTAAATACTGTTTTAAGTTTTTTTTTTTTCTTTTTGGGGAACAGTGATTTTTTTCCCTGGGAAAAAATTGCTGTTCCGAGTGTTCAGCATTTTCAGCGTTCACTGAACTAGGGTCAAATAAGCATTTGCTTTTTTAAGCATTCGCTTATTTAATATAGACCCAAGTGGAATGCCAGATTCAGCCTTTGGGGAAGTGCAGAGCTTATGCTGGTAAATGTATGTGAGCAATGGAAGGTAAGTGCTTGTGCTGTAGACAAGGATGTATAATGAAATGGCAGGTGTTCTTGTGGGCTGTTTACTGCCTTTTAATTTGATTGTTGTAAAGCACTACAAGGATGTGAGGAGCAGATCCTCACTCCAAACAACATTGTTTTAGGTATTTTTGTTTCACTGCAGTTTATTTGTGAATTTTATGGTGAGCTATTCTGCAGTATTTATTTGTGCTGTGTTAGGATTTAATGAATTACTTTTATTTTTAACTGATTCAGCTAATTATATTTTATTAAATAAAACAAGACACATTTATATTTCACTTAATCTGAATTTAATATTTTCAGTTTTGTACTGTAACATGTCTGATTTAGTACTGATTGCTACTCTCAGTGCTGAATATATTGACCATAAAACGTATCATCCTTTTCTGAAATTATCTTACGCACTCATCACTCTAACTGTATACTCTTACAACCAGTTTGTTTTCTACTTGTATACAGTCAACATGAGAATTTCTGCATTGTCTTTATATATGCCATGTGTGTGTGTCATTTGCGTCTTTCCTTTCCTTTTCTTTATGCCTGTATATGTTTTGGGAACCTTTTGTATTTTTCAAACCCACTTTGGGTTGTTTAAAAACTTCAGTCACATACTATTGTTTCTAATGTTTAATGATTTATGTTTTAATATTTAAACTTGGAGCTTTTCTTCCTGTGGCCACTTGGGCTATAGTTGTCAACAAATGTAAAAAAGTAAATAAATACATGCATACATACATACATACATACATACATACATACATACATACATACATAAATGTATTGCAGCCACTCTGTGGTTAGAAGTGGCCTATGTGGATTGTGATCAGTTTATTATGTGTACTAAAAGAATATGTATGTAGATAATAAAATATCTTTCTGTGGCTCAGCACCAACCTGTACAAGTTCATTATTTATGCAAGGGAAAACTAGTGCCTCAAGAATGTGTGCATAGCTGGGGTTTTAATACATTTCAGAAACTATGCATTAAAAGCCAGTGTCCTGACCTTAAATAAGATTATGGGCTGAATTCAATAAACCTTGACAGTGCACTAAAACCGTGTGTGCATTGTGGTGTGGTGTGCTCATGGTAGAGTGCAGATGTGTATTCAGTAATTGGCTCTACATGGTGTTTAGAGCTGTGCAAACCCAGTAAACATTGTGGCATGCTAATTGTAGCATAAGCAGCTTAACTGTGTGTTAATCAACCAATCCAAGATGGAGAACTATTCAACAAGCTACAAAGCAATTGTATACACTCAGTGTAGGTCTTGGTCTCGAATTCCAAAATCTATTGGAATACAGCCATGGAAACTACACAGCAAGGAAAGAATGTTAGGGGCTGCTGCTGTTCTTCAGCATATATATGTGCAACAGGTTCATCACTATGCTGCTGCTGCTAAAACGCCTCAGCCAAGAAGGAGATGGGTGTTTAGACCCCATTTAACTTTTTGTGGTCTGCATGAGGTGGAAATAGCAGTGTGTTACACGGTTGATAGAGACACACTACAGGAACTCTGCAACTCAACTGACAGCAAGGGCAAACCGAGCAGATCCAATACCTGTGGAGACCAGGGTATGTGCAGCATTTAGAATTTTAGCTACAGGAACCAACCAGAGGCCAAAGGGACAGGTTGAGGGTCTCACAGGCATCATCATCCAGGATCCTACATCAATTCCTGAATGCTATGCTACAGGATACCAGTGACTACATATATTTTCCCAGTACCCCTGAGGACAGAGTTAAAAGTATGCAGGATTTCTACTCCAATGCATACTTCCCTGAAGTCTTTAGAGTGATACACTGCACACATATTGAGATCAAAGCACCACCTGGGGAACAATGAAAGATCTACATAAACAGAAACGGTGTCCACTCCATTAACTGCGACATCATGTATAACGCTGAATCATCCTGAATGGGTGCGCCTGGGAACCCCGGCAATTACCAGGAATACTATATCTGGCACACCTCTCTACTCTAACAGAGGTTTTCCAGGGGGGATATTCTACAAGGCCATTTACTGGGAGATGCAGGGTATGCACTCAAACCATGGCTGATTGATGACACCCATCAGAAATGCTGCACACACACTTAAGGAGGAATGCTATAATGAGCCACATGTTCAAACAAGAAATATCACAGAGCATGTGCTTGGGCTGCTGAAGTCACATTTTTGGTGAATAAATACATTATGGGGGGCCTGCAGTATGATCCCAGTACTTGTGCTGAAATTTTTACTGTCTGTTCTATCATACAATATTATTCTGAGAAAACAGCAGCAACAGGAACACCGAGGGAAGGGACACTCTTTCCACCACCACTGGAAAGGTCACCACAGCCAGATGCAGGTGAGGACTCAGAGGGCAAGCCACCACCTGCTGCCAGTGTAGGTAGATGTAGATGTGCACAATATGCCCTTGCTCTGGCCAAGAGGCAATAGATAGCACACATGCTGACCACCTAAGGGGTACAACTTTCATGCTATACACATACATACAGTAAAGCTGATGCCAGCCAATGCTCACAATCTTTACTTACCTATGTAATGGCTGTGTACTACTAGCATCACAAGTCAGCCCCAAATTAAAACAGTTGTGACTCCAGTACTATAAAAGTAAGTGCTGAACCTGGAGCAGGACAATAGATAGATAAGAACACAAATGAATGGCAGATACTTGTATACTGTTACACGCTAGTATACCTAAGTAGAAGGTGTGTGAGCTGTAAAGCAATGAAATCAATATGTGACAGAACTAACTAATGGCAATAGATTCCTGCTGTTTATCAGCTAATAGGACTCATGCATCAAATATGCACACAATACAAAAACAATTCCCAAGTCTGTAATTATCCCTACATTCTCACAACTGGAGAAGTAAGTCACATTGATGTATCAACGATTTCAAAGTATTAATCACAATAGTATAAAGGCTGTAAGAAAGTAGTATAATTTGCAAAATAGCATCACCAACACAAATATACTAAGCACTCAGTCAGTTATGCACCCCATGCATCAGAAAAAAAATACATATGTATCCCTGAATCCAAAAGATAGAATCAAAGATATGGCACAGTTATTATCATTTGCACAGGATGTTGGGGGGGGGGTGCTGGATTCCAAAGTTGACAGAAAAGTAGTGAGTGTGTGAGCAAGAAAGACAGGCAGGCAGAAATGTAGCTAATTATCAAATAGCCAATGAGACCGAATGACCTGCAAGCCTCACAAATGCCTCATGTACCTGTTATGTGTAGGTGTCTGCATGGGCACTTGATTTGAAATGTGTGTGTGAGTGTCTGCATGAGCAAAGCCAAGATCTGTAATAGCTCTACATGTTAGCATTTTGGACAGGTGTGAGCTGTGCATGGTAGAGGTATCAGTTCATCTTCATCAACCCTGACCATGAGAACTAGTTCTGCCAGGAGTTGCACTGGCATGTGCATGCCCAAATATGAGTGATGTCTGCTGGATGAGCTCTCCTCATGACTACACCCAGGTCCATGACCCTGTGGACTATCACATCTGCAAGTGGACACTTCAACCACTGATGGAGAAGTGGAAGTAGTGCCATTATGGGAATGGGATCAGGTACGACCATGTTGGCTAACAGCAGATGATAATGCTGACCTACGAACATGTGGATGCTGTCCCCCTCCTAGCAGATGTTCCTTCACAGACACTGTCCATTCCATGTCATTCATCCAATCCATTGAATGACCACATGGTGGAGGCAGTCATGCAAATCAGCCTGTGCCGCATCAAGAACCCTAAGCATGCCCTAAGAGGCCCTAGTGGGATAAGCCTGTGCTCCATGATGGCCCTAAACATACACTGAGTGGCGTGTAATAACACACCTGGATCAAGTGGTGAATGGTCAACAGGTTTCCTCCGACCACTCCTATTAACCCACACTTTGGCTATGGACAGAGCCAACTGGCACTGAAGCCGGAGTAACCACACTACCCTGATCAAGTGTGTCTCCCTCAACCTGTCCAATATCTGAAGGCTCAGTGGAATGGGTATGAGTAGGCATACTGGCTGTGTCTGAAAGAAATCCAGGGGATGGGTTAGTCACAATCTCACTGTTAGAGTTAACCTCTGCACTCCACAACTATGCCTCAGTTTTGCCACCACCATCATCAGAGCCTACCAATACTCGAACATCAGGTGGTAAGAGTCGCAGGTAGTAGGAGTCCTACACTTCCACTGTCAGGATCACCAGTGATAATAAACAAAAAACACAGGAACTGAATTCCTGCTACACTAAATATTAAACCAGTTTATATGGTAACAAAATAACATTGGTCACGCAATCGCAGATGGTATAGAAAGACAGACAGCCATTACACCCACGTCACACACACAGATCATTTATATATCTAAAGAATGGTCATTAATAAGCAAATAAACATTTGCTTACCATGTACAGATCTCTTCACACATTGTAGAGAGGATGGTCCTGGAAGAAATGAAGCAAGGAATTAACCATCACAATGGGAATAACACAGGGGCATAATGAATACACAATTGCCTATATGTCCTGTAAGAAATAGCTGAAACTGCAACTTGGCTGACACATCTACCCACACCCATGCGTACTGAACAATTGTATCATACAACTCTATTAACTTATCAATAGGTATGGAAAAAAAATTCCCAGGAAGTATTACTCAAATTATATATTTTGTTATACAAGCAGATATAAAACTTATCATATGTAAGCTTACCTGGAAGCTGCTCCTGGGGCACACTTGTCGTCCAAGTCACATCAGCACTTACATTAAGCACAAGGTGTGCAATTTCCACTGAGCTGTCTGGATCTCTGACAGTGGACATAAACTTTTCATATGGCGTGAGTGGGGGCTCTGTAGCAAGACCAACCCCTGCAACCAGATGCTCTTGTTCAGGGAGGTGCAGTGGTGCAGTGATGCAGCGGTTAACATTGTCACTTCACAACAAGAGGTTCTCTGGTTTGATTCCTGGCTGGGGTGCCTTCTATGTGGAGTTTGCATGTCCTTCCTGCATTCATGTGGGTTTCCTCTGGGTACTCCAGTTTCCTCCCACATTCCAAAGACATGCATCTAGAGCGTTTCTCTCCAGGCATCCAGTGAAAACAGGCTCTGTCCTAGTTGGACTTTTCTGGTCAGCAAATATTAAATAAAATAAACTGCAGCAGCTATCCTCTGGGTTGATGAAATCATATCTGTGGCCTGATGATGCACCTGATCATAATTTCTGCTGTGACCTCCTACTGCATTGACATCATTCAGTAACTGGTTCCAAATTAACGTTCTTGCAGCCATATCCCCATGTCCTCTCTCATTGCACCTGAAAGCCTAAATTATCACTTAATTTTCAGAGTCACTGAAAGGGGGTTTACATGGAATTGTCAGCTTGGGTGTCATAATCCTATGTGACATAAAAAAGAGAAGGATGAAACATATAAATATCACATAACTAATGTCTTGCTTACTTACACATTTGTCAACATTAAGCACTGGAAACACAGTTTTCGTTTAGTGAAACTGAAGGTTATGTGGTTGTCCCACCTCCCCCTCACACACAAACTAAGGACTGACCAAATCAAGGAATACCACTTAAAGTTATATATTATGTTTCCCACTGAAATATCAGAATGTCTATACATTTTCAAAAGAAAAGCACTGGAAACACACTTTTGTTCTTGCAACATGTGATAGTAGGTGGCTCCCTCACCCCCAAAACAACAACCAAGTGGAAAGTTTAGGAATACCACAGAATTAATTGCATATATGCTTTCCAAACTATTACCAGGATGTGTACACATTTACAACAAAAACGTCAATTTGTGATTGCCAGTCACTTCTCACTGTGCCCACCACACCCTTGGAGGTGGCCCTAGGCCATCTCAGAAGCATAACACCTGTGTCAGTGACACATGCATTACATTTCTCTCCAATAGCATAGAATACTGTGAAATCAGATTTTAAAAATAATACTGGTGATGAAAGTTTATAACCTGTCGATCTGTGAAATATAACTGCCTGTGGAAAATGCCTATGTCAACAGAAAACCATTAAGAAATGCATACAGATAAACGTTCTATTGTCCTCTGGATATATAAATAGATTTGTAACATTTTTACTAAATGTAGAATGTACTTGAATAATACAAACATACCTTAGCCAAAGTAGAAGTCTTCTCAACAGATAAATCAACTTCAAAGGAACACCAAGCTTCTGTTTTGTCCAAATACACAAGTCTCCTCACCTTCAAGTTTCCTAGCTGCACAGTTGCCTTTTTGTAGTGTAGATTCAGCCCTCTGATCATGGTAAAGATGCAAATGAGATGTGAACTCATTAGAATTGCTGAATACCAAACTTTTGACTTTGTGTAGCAGATGCAAACATAGCGCAGGCTCTACACCTCCGTTAGTCACTAATGGTTTATAGCTGTGAATGAGAAGGAAAACACAACAGCAGTTCAAACAACTTTCTCTGCAGTGGGTGTGTCAGTGAGGATACACTTCCAAAGTGGGGAAATAACTTCAGCAAGCTTTTAAATGAAACAAAAGAGCACACATTGATCATTTTTGTTCAGTAATAGGCAAACACTCCCACCAGTGCTGAAAAATGTTTTACACTGTCATGTACTGCTTATCATACAGTTAAAGGAGAATGATACACAATGCACTATGGAATGCATGTCTGAGAATGGATTCACTTTACATGCTTGAAATTCTGAAATATAGAATTTCAGAATCTTGAGCCCATAAAGTGGAAATCCTAAAAGATCGAAAACCTAGAAGCGTGAAATGCAAAATCGTGATTTTTATACTACACACACACATACACACACACACACACACACACACACACACACACACACACACACACACACACACACACACACACACACACACACACACACACACACACACACACACACACACACACACACCACACACATACACACACACCTTTCTCCCCACACACAAACACACAACCCTATCCTACATACAAGCAGGGGGGGCAGGCTCACCTGCACCCCCATGTGGGGGGCTGTGCCCACCACACCCCCCCTACTTAAATATACTAACTCCAAGGTTGCACTACATACACAAACACACAAAATACCACCGCACAAGTTACATTCCCCTCACACATACACATCACACTAACAAAACACACTAACACACACTACAGCCCCTACACAAAACCCTTAAAACATAAACACTTACTTGAATCCATGAACACAGCGCAAAACCAGAACCACTAATTAAACATCTCTGAAATGTGAGATTTGGAATTTCGCGCTTCTGGGTTTTCGATCTTTTAGGATTTCTACTTTATGGGCTCGAAATTCTGAAATTTGATATTTCAGAATTTCAAGCAGGTAAAGTGTATCCCTGAGATTACAGCAGAGATAAGGGAAGAACAAACACAATTCAAAGAGAAGACAGAGCTGCATTTGGGCAAACATATTCATAAATACTTGTGTAATCACTCATTGCATTAAATATGTAAGTTACACATATACAACCAACTGAGAATGTACAAGTTTATGAACTGTTAATATGGTATAGGAGATTTGAATTGCTTGTATGCACATGATTTGATTGGTGCTGCAAAGTTGTGTGTGTAGCAAAGAGAGATAACACACTCAGAATGTGTTATGTAATTTCATTAGTCTGGTAGTTCAAATAGGATTGCCATGGTGAAAGTACCCTTATGCTACAAGTAAGCAAACCTTATTCCTTACCTAAGAAAACCTCCCCCTCCAGCCTTAAGGACTACAGACCAGTTGCTCTGACATCCACTGTTATTCAATGTTTCGTGCAGCTGATCAAAAGGCATTTGTCATCTAGCCTACTTCCTGATTTTGACCTTTTGCGGTTCACTTACAGAGCCAACAGATCCATGGCTAATGCCATTTCATTAGCGCTACACAGCACTCTTGGAAATCTTGAGGGCAATGACAAGTATGTGAAGATGCTGTTCATAAATTTCAGTTCAGCATTTAATATGGTGGTACCAATGCAGCTGATAGAAAAACTGACATATACAGGAATCAGTAAACATCTCTGTAATTGAATCCTGGACTTCCTGAATGAGAGGCCACAGAGAAGGAATTCAGGTAAGAACACATCAAAGTGTATCAAGATTAACACTGGAGTTCCACAGGGATTTATTCTTAGTCCACTGTTATTCACCATTTTGACCCACAACTGCTATGCAAAGCACAAGTCCAACCATATGATCAAGTTTGCTAATGATACCACAGTTGTGGGGTTCATCACAAATGAGGGTGAAAGAGCATACAGAGAGGAGGTGGTATCTCTGATCAGCTGGTGTGAGGGGAACAACCTTGACCTGAATGTAAGCAAGATGAAAAAGAAGGTCTATATCAATTTGTTGAATAGTCTATTCAGTGAATGACTATTCATCAAACCCACTTAAGTGAAAATTCATTTTAGTGAACAATCATTTCAATGAATTTTTTCAAAGGGAAAGGAAGTAGTTAGCCATCATCGGGAATTTGCCATTTTCCCTACTGTAGTGCAATGTTGAAGTTGGTGTATTTATTTAGGGTAGTGTGAGGGTGAAGCCCCCACTTTGATTAGTTTTAAAATGTATAGTGTTTGTTATGGTCGGCAGATGGCCCAGTAGATTTTCCATGTGAAAAAATTTGCTGAAACGATCATTCGCTAAAATGATTTTTCACTTAAGTGGGTTCGATGAATAGTCATTTGCTGACTAGAGTATTCAACAAATTTATATAGACCAGAAAGAGATTATCATCAACTTCAGGAAAATGAATAGAAACCACCCAGTGTTCATGATCAATAATGAGAGTGTGGAAAGGGTTAAGTGTACACAATTTCTTGGTGTGCACATATCAGAGGATCTCTAGTGGTCGAGTAACACCAGCCAGCTGGTAAAGAAAGTGCAACAATGCCTCAATTTTTTGAGAAGGCTGAAGAAAGCCAAGCTCCTGCCTCATATCATCTCCACCTTCTACAGAGGTGCTATTGAGAGTATCATCACCAGCAACTTCACAGTGTGGTTTGGTAGTTGCACAGCTAAAGAAAAGAAGGCACTACAGAGAGTGGTGAGGGTTGCAGTGAAAGTAAGGGGTACCAGTCTTTCATCGTTACAACTTTACTCTGCAAGAAGCATCAGAAGGGCCACCAAAATAATACAAGACACCACGCACCCAGTGCTTGGAGTGTTTAAGCATCTGGCATTGGGTAGAAGATATCGCTGCAGGGCTACCAGATTCAATAACAGTTTCTACCCAATAGTGATCATTCTTCTGAACTCAGGCATAAGTCCCAGAGAACTGGACATTACCTTAGTCAGTTCTTTCTTTTTTTACAAACATCTATAGTCTGTTGTATAACTTATACCTCACAAATTTCTAGTAAGTGTAATATTTATTTATATTATACCTATCAAGTGCAATATTAGACAGACAACATAGGCAAGATGCAATATGTAATGTGTCTTTATTTAAATGGGGCAGTTATTATAACTTAGGGGTGGGTATACTTATTTTGTATTTTAAGTATTGAAATTCTTTTTTCTGCTCTTTTGTATGGGTTCTGAGTGTATGACTGTATATGTTAGTTGTGTCATTATTTTACTTGTATGTGTTGTTTTACTCTTTGTATGTAATCTCAAGAAGGTGCTGATGCACAGAATTTCATTTAGGCTACATGTGTGTGGTTCTAAATGACAATAACATTTACTTTGAATCTTTGAATTTTTGAATCTTGATTCTTGAATCAAATCCAGAGCTGTGCAATACTTTAACATGTGTTAAACTGTTTTTTTCTGTTATCAATATTTGTGCAGCACAGCTTACAGTGCAACACATAAATATTAAAAAATTAACATCAGTTGTTTTATGAAGGGCAAACATGCTTAGAGACATTGTGCAGCAGTCAGCACCTAGGATGATAATGACAGCATAAACTTCACCTGTGAACTGTGTATGTAGCACACCTTGTGATGATGTTGAGGCAGACAGTACATTAGATAGGTAGACTGTGGTTTGAATCTCACATTTTTTTTACTGATAAATGATCATAAACATTCTTTACACAAATTATGCATATTAGCTTTTGCCTGTAATATTTGGACATTGCTCACCTGTGCACAAACAGGATTCACTGTTGCAGACAAAAAAAGAAACATTGTTACTTGCAAAAAATTAAACATTGTTACTTTCTTTGCCTTCCTTCACACAAATACACTAAGTGGCGTTGCACAGCAGTAAGCACTCTGGACAGTACTGAGTGTAAAATATATACCTACTGCTTAGAGTTCCCTGTGGCACCAGGTGTAAGTTCATGACCAAAACACAGGGGTGCCAGGGTTCTAATCCAACTATTGTTATAAATGGTGTTCCACTGTAATTTATATCAAAAATAGCATTATAAAGATAATTATACATAAAATAACTATGTATATCTAGTTGATTGAGCATACACATGATATCATATGAATTATATGTGTAACTGGAGGTATTTGCAACAATTATGGTTCTGCAATTATAATTTTTTTTCTGCCCTGGAATGGACTTTATACTTTACTAACAGTCATCTACACAACTCACATATAACACAGGTATAGCTGTAAAACAGAATGCACTGTGTGGTCTGACCCAGAACTCAGAAATCTGCTTTGAAAGTAAGTTCTTTGCATTTTCAGTATATTGTCACACATTACTGCTGCATCACACATGAGAATACATAAACCAGGACCTTATCAGGCCACACACATACATGGTTAATTGACATGTAATATCTAGCACCACACACTCTTTAATATACATAACTAATGACCATGCTTGACAGACACTTCTTCTGTGGCAATGAGGAAGAAAATACTTAATGAGAGCTACATGCAGTCTCTATTTTAAAAGATTTGAATCCCACATTGTACAAATTACTTTAATCATTGTGTAAGGCCCCACAAAATATGTGTTAAGTCATAAAATGTATCCTCCACAAATGTAAAGTCATTTAACATAACACTGTTAACCACTGGACATACTTTTCTCAGGTATAGCAGCAGACAATCCATAAATTAATGCCAACTGTCATAATACGCTTCATATATCATAAACTGCTTTCTTTAAGGTTTGGCAATGCTGCTCTCCACACACCATCAAGCAAACATGGTTGGCATAGTTGTGTGGGTTTGCATACTGGCCGTAAAACACAATATCACAAATTGGTGGGAGAACACTTTAACTGTTGGTGCATGACCTGTGTAGACATGGCAGGGCCTGGGAAGGATGGTGCCAAATTCAGGGCTCAAAGATAGGGTGTGGAAGAATCAAGAAAATTCATTGCACTCCTTGTAAAGCACTAAAGCACTACAGCTGTAGGCTGTGGTGGGGGGGGCTATACTGGGTCTCAGTATAGGTCTGAGGCTTGGAACAGTCTAGCCAAGGCTGTCTCCAGTGTGACTGGCATTCTATACACTAAGGAGCAATGTAGGCATCATTATAATGACATAAAATGACACAAGCAGACAAGCAGCTGATATCCCACATGCTTTCATGTTTCTTTTTCTTTCCCTTTTTATTTTTAGCTGCTCAGGAGATTTCATTGAACAGGGAGGTGCACACTGAATGATTAGAAATAATCAGAGAAGCAAAGGGTATGCATGCAGCACAAATGAACATGATTTTATTAAAATTATTGCTCTTCCATACATTACTAACAATTTAAGGATGAATAGCTTAACTGTAAAAGCAATGAGGCATTCTTTATTCTGTAGCTCAAGGTAACTGTAGAAGGCAAATATAATAGTGTATTTATACTTTGTGGGTTCCAATTCCCACTAGTTACCAATATATTCTAATTATAAAATATCATTATTTAATATTAATTTCATCCAAACTGGCATAAATGCCATGTTGTGAACTTAATCTGTATTATCTTTAAAAGTATATATGCAATATATGCATATTGCAAGGACTGTTTGTTAAAATTCACAATCCACTTTTTGATTTTGAAAGCTCTACACCTAACACAATAGTAAAAGTATATTTACTTGTAATAAATAATGTATGTCACATATAATGGTTCTAATAATTTTTTTCTCTCTCCCCCTCCAGTTATCCCTTTCTTTTTTGTGTGTGTGTGATCACACTCTTCTGATATCATGTGTGTAACAAAATGATTTTCAGCACAAGGAGGTAATCCAACTATTGTGGTTCAGCATGTCAACCCTCAACTGGCTGATACACAAACACCCAGCACCTCTATGCAACCTGGCAATACTGCCTCTGCAGCCCCTGTACAACTTGGGCCCTCAACATCAGTTAGCATTGCCCTTACAGCTGGTGTATTGGTACTCTCTGGGAGTATTGGTGGAGATGGGAATTACATCACCCACCAGGAGCTGCCAGGGATGGTGTGTCAGGTTTTAGAAAATAACATTGGTGCATGCCTCAGCCATCTTGGAGAAGTTGCTTGTGTAAATGCAGAAAAAAACAAACAAACATCAAGCAATCCAACTACAAGCTGAGGAAGGGGACAGTGATGACAGTTCTGAGGGTGAGGACAAGATTCTCACTGTCCCCATGCTTGACAGGCATGTGCCTTCTATGTCACCTACCTATCCCCAGTAATGGTGTCCCCCAACCATTTGTGTCCATCACTATCCCTGTCTATGTCTTGTTTGTCCTGTTTGGACCTGCTTCCTCACATACCTCACCTACCTGACCCTGACATTCCAGTGTCCCTTCCTCAACATTCCTCTCTTTTTGAAATCCAAAAAATAAAATGGGCACCTGTCCCACCAAACAAATTTCTCCAGAACATAGCTCTCCACTTTGCATATGTGTCTTCTTGACACACTTGACATGGTCCAATTGGCTATACAACATGATTGTGTTGTTGTCACCCATCTGTGTTGTGGTGATAGTCCATATTACTACAATTTTCTATCCATGTTCATATTACTCTGTTAAGGAAATTGATAGCTATGGTTCTTTCCTAATTTCCTCTGGCAGTTTCCTATATTGTTTACACTTTGCTCTTCCTCTTGCTTGACCCTATTTCACCACTTTCCTATCTACCCTATTTTCACATCTTTAATCTGGCCCAGAAATAGAATCACACACCACACACATGGCAGAAATGGCACCTAATTAAACCTTCACTTTTTGTCCTCTGCATTTGTGCTGAGTTTGACATCATGCACCAGTCTGAGTGATGGTGAATAGCTCTTCATGTTGTATGGAAAAATGGTATGTTTTTGCCATCAGCTGCACTAGTTCGGTTATACTTCTGCAATGCTGCTTAAACTCACTGTACTAAGAGAACACAGAGTTAAAGTAAAGGCAGTACTTTGAAACATTTACTCTAACAGCTATTTTTATTGCTGAATGTAGAAAAATGCATATTTATATGTGGAATGTTGACATGAATCACAAAACTTTTTATACGGTACTTCACTGTAGTCATTGTTTCTAACATTTGCAGGAATTATCAAATGTATTTATGTAATGCCATCCTGACACCAGATGCACAGTAAAAGAAATTATTTGTGTTGGATTCGAAACCTGTATTATTTGTGTTCTGAATGTGAGTTCACTGCTCTTACACCTGCTGCCACGGGAAAAACAAGGCAGCAGGTGTATTATTTACACTCAGTACTATCGAAAGTGCTGATGGCCACATCTCACTACTTAGCCTGTCTGCATGAAAGAAGGCAAATCAAAAGAAAAATTACTATTTTCCCATTTAAGCAGAGAAAGGCATTTGCTTGTCACTTAAATCCACACAAATGGGGAAGGCAATGGCAACAGTTCTGAATGTCATAAACGTTATAACACAACATTTACAGTATAAACTACAGTATGAACACCATAGTACTTGTCAGCTATTTCTCCTATAGCATATATGCATAGGTACTTCTCAAGTTCACTTTGTATTCACTAAATGTGAATCTCGCATGCACAAACACTTTGTCATAGTTCATGCAAATCAGTTTCTTGATTCTGTGCTATGTTATGAGCTGTTTGGCATGTATTACTGTGTTTATTGCTCAGTTACTCTTCATCCCATCAAAAGGCATTTAAAAACACAATAGGTAATGTAGTTGTTAGTCATTGAACACATATTTACTCAGGGTCATGTGTGCCCTGCACACATGCACTTTAAAATGGATGTCAGTAATAGGTCTAATGTCAACTACAATACAGAAATAAAGGGAACTATTGAATTGTTACATTTGTTAAAACTTTATACTAACAGTAAACATTGAAATTGTCTGATACATGTCTTACTGTGGAAATCAATTGATCAGAATAAGAACACTCATACATCAACACTTGTATTCATGCTGTTAAGAAAATGTGTGTGTGTGTGTGTGTGTGTGTGTGTGTGTGTGTGTGTGTGTGTGTGTGTGTGTGTGTGTGTGTGTGTGTGTGTGGGAGACTGAGTGTGTTATGTGCACAACATATTGACAAACAGGTACATGTGTCTTAGTTCTGCACCTTGCATTCATGACAGCTTATTGCATATTGGTTAAGAAGCTGTCTTTTAAAATATTTGTGTGCATTGCAAGCGCAAAAGCAAATTGAAAGCCCACACTTTGCACACCAGTCTCATAACAGTATATGTTACCTTCAATATAAAATGATTATATATAAAGGCCACTACGACAAGGAAAAAATAATACTTCATTGATGGTAAGAATGTTAACTACTGTGTTTTTCAGCTTGAATAAATAGGTTGGGGTTCAAATTGCACAACAGACAAACTGTATGTGCGCCTGTATGTGTAACTGTGTATGTGGGTAGTCAGAAAAGCTTGACTCTGTGTCCTACTGTCATTACTCACCTCTCATGGAAAACAAAGCTTTACAGATGTACATGGCTACACAGCAAGTTCATACAGCCCTCCCAACATCTTCTTCCCAACATACACCAATAATGTCATCTGCTATTAAATGTTCTGTGACAGTCTAAAAGTTAGGCTTGTGCCATGGTGATTGTGTTAAGTACTGTGTTCCCTATCTTGTGTAACCTACTTAAGTAGTGGTTTTAATCTCACTGCAGTCTCTGTGTGTGTGTGTGTGTGTGTGTGTGTGTGTGTGTGTGTGTGTGTGTGTGTGTGTGTGTGTGTGTGTGTGTGCATAGTCAGAAGAGCAGGAGTCTGTGTCCTACTGACAGCACTCAGGTGTAATTGAGAAAAAGCTTTACATTTTTACCTGACAACAAAACAAATTCATACTGCCCTCTCAACATCTTCTTCCCAATATACACTATGTCAACTGCTATAAAGTGTTCTGTGACAGCATAAAAATTAAACTTGTGCTGTGGTGCTTGTGTTAAGTACTGTGAGCTGTAGATGGTTAAGTTGGGGTTCTAATCTTACTGCATTCAGTTTGTGTTCAGTTAGCTCTCATTCTCAAGACCATTTTGGATCAGTATGTGAGACACTTCTGATAACTTCTTCTCACCAGACACTGAGGCTATCTGCTATAATGCGTTGTCTGACAGTATGCACGTCAACCTTTTGCTGTGGCACTTGTGTTAAGTACTACAAACTGTAGATAGATAGGGATTCTAATCTCACTGCAGTCAACTTATGTGTTTGTGTTCAGTTATCTGTCATTCTGGAGGCCATTTTAGAGCAGCATGTGAGACACTCCTGCTAGTATTTTCTTTTCACCACACATTGAGGCTGTCATTTGCTATAAAGTGTTGCCTGACAGACTTTTGCTGTGACGCTTGCATTAAGTACTGTGTTCTTTAGTTAATGTAGATAACTAGATAGGGATTCTAAACTCATTGCAGGCAACTTATGTGTGTTTGTTTTTAGTTATCTCTCATTTTGGAGACCATTTTAGAGCAAAATTTGAGGCATTCCTACTAAAATCTTCTCACCATACATTGAGGCTGTTATCTGCTATAAAGTGTTGTCTGATAATATGAAAATCAGGCTTGTGCTGTGGTGCTTGCGTTAAGTACTGTGTTCTGTAGATAGCTAGGTAAGGGTTTTAATCTCACTGCAGTCAACTTGTATGTGTGCATTCAGTCGGAAACCAATTTTACAACTGCATGTGAGACTACAGCTATGCCATGCACACCAATCCACTTCTTATTATCAGCATACTATTATGATATTATCCCCCCCTAATGTTCACTCTGATAGTATTAGACTCAGATATCTGTGTTTGCATGAGCATTACTGTGCTCATTAGCTTGTGTAGGTAGATAATTTGTAGTTCTAATCTCACAGCAAACTACGTATGTGCATATGTTTATTCAAATATGAGTGGGTAGACAATTTCACACCAAGATGTGAATCCACATCTATGTAACACACTCCTCCCAACATTTTTGTCTCAGTATAGACTGATGCTGTAATTCTCTATAAAGTGCACTGTGGCAATGTAAAGTCAGACATCTGTGGTGGTTTTACTGTCATGTCATGTACAATCTAATCTGTATACATGCAAAGACCAAATGTTCCAATCTGACTTAATTCAACTGCTATGTGTGCGGTTGGAGGTATACTACTGTCAGTATTTGGTCTTTTGAATCTATTTTCATTTAAACCTCACTCAGGAGGACCTTTAACATAGCCCCATGAATAATCCAAGATACCCTAATTCCCTCCACCAACATGACATGCTTCCTGCAGAACCATGGATGATGTCATCATCTCATAGTTGCATACAAACATCATGAAGCACAGCCCTTCTAGGACCATCTGCAAGCCATCTGCAGACCACTGGATGTGTGACTGCTAATTCGTTCATGGGGTGGGTTACATGCCACATATGGACAGAGGCAGTATATAGCATAATCCCACACATACACACACATATGCATGTAAGCCTCCTATGTACCACCATATAGATATGGTGGAAACACTTTATAATCTCAAACTGAAATGTCAAATTTCAGTATCTTGAGACTATAAAGTCAAAGTATGAAAACACCAAAAGTGCATAATCGTGAATTTGAATATCTCAAATTCGTGGTTATGGCTTTACGCTATGTAATGTCTGGGACTGTATGTGGATGGTGTGCGATGCCATGTGTGGATTTAGATGTTATGTCAGGTAAGTAAGCATTTTGTAAGGGTTTTGGGTGGGAATTTGAGTATATGTGACTGTTCTGATATGTGTGATGTGTGCGTGTGAGGGACTGTAGAATGTGTATCTGTGTTTGCTTTTGTTTACTGTTTGTGCAATATCAAAGTTAGTATATATAAGTAGGGGGTGTGGGGGGTGCAGCCTCCCACATGGGGAGAGTGCAAGGAGGCTTGCCCCCTGCTTATTTGTGTTGTAGGTTTGTGAATGTGTGTTGTTTTGTTTGTTTATATTGTGATGTGGATGTTGTGGTATATGTGTTGTCTGGTGTGTGCTGTGTTTTAGGTGTTTTGAATTTCACTGTTTTGGGCTTCACGGTTTTGATGTTTCGGTGTTGTGTGGATTTGATTTCATGGTCTCGAAAAACTGAAATTCGAGATTTCAGTATTTCGAGAATATGAAGTGAATCCAAATATGGCATGTTTAGTTTAAATGCTATAATAATGGCTAGAATTTAATGTGATGTTAGCTGTCAGCCTAGTAATGTCCTAAGACCCTATAAAGATTGCACATGCCAATGTTGCTGTCATCCACATATACTGTGTTGAGTTGTGGATGTACGGTAATCTTACATACAGAGTATTCCAATCTGTGATTTGAAGTAATGTATTGATGGGGTTTCACTTCATAATCTGGAAATACTGAAATATCTAATTTCAGCGTTTCAAGACCATAAAGACAAAACTTCTAAATACAGAAACTTCATAACCGCGAATCCAGAAATGTCAAAGTCGTGGTTATGGTGTTCCAGTATGTGACGTGGGATGTATTGAGTACTTGCTGTATGGTTTGGTGTGTGGATTTGGCTGGAGATTAAGGTAAGTGAATATTTTTTAAAAGTTTTGGGTAGGTATTGGAGTCTATGTGAGTGTGTTTGGAAGTTTTAGGTGTGGGTTAGGGTAGGTGAAAGTATGAGTGTTTAAGTGTTAAAAGTGGTGGTGTTTGTATATATGTGATGTGTGTGTGCAAGGGGACTGTAGAGTGTGTAGTGGTTAGTTTACTGTCTTTTTCTGTTTGGTGTGACCTCGGAGTTAGTATATATAAGTAGCGGGGGTGTGGGGGTTGCAGACCCCTACATAAGGGGTGGAAGGTGGCTTGCCCCCCTGCTTATTTGTAGGGTAGGTTTGTTTATTTGTGTTTTTGTGTTTGTGTGTGTTTTGTTTGTTGTAGTGTCGGAAGGATGGTGTATGTGTTGTGTGGTGTATGGCATGTTTACTTTGGCAATTTTTAATTTCACGCTTTTGGGGTTTCATTATTTAGAAAATTTGTCTTTATAGTTCAGAGAAACTGAAGTTCGATATTTCAGTATTTCGAGATTATAAAGTGAAACCATTGATGGACACCTTATGCCATTTTATTACATGTTCCTTCCATAACAGCTGTAGTTAAATGCCTCCTGAGGACTGTTGACATGGGTTGATGCTACGTATACTGTTGCCTTAGTAAATCATGTGTTTTGTAGTAGAATATATTAACATTATACACATTTCTCATTCAACCATCACAGTGACACTTGCAGTATGGCACATGTGTGCATGTGTATACCTACCATCATGAAATGCTATGTGACAAACAGCAATATTACATCATACTGATTACATGGGTAAATAAGCCTTGTTTCATCCACATATTGTAATGCTGTTATATACACAAACATATAACCAGGTCAGATTCACTTACAACCTTGGGGAATTCATTGTATGCACAATTGTGTTGTTATTCACAATGATTATTCAGGTGTTGCCCAGCCGCATTGTGTGACTGTCAGCATTTGTGTCATTACCTGTACTGCATGAACCACATCAACCTCATTTGTAATGAGCCCATATAGGTTCATAGGTTCATGGATTAGTACTATGCTAACTGCCCTTGTGAGCCATTTTAAGCCTAGCCAATTATCCCCTGTGAGACTCAGACCCTGCACCTTGTGTTTGTAAGGCAAATACCTTAACCATTAGGCCACCCTCTCCAAGCCCTCACACACACTTTTCCAATGATAAACATACAGGCATATAGTGTGCAACTGATGTAATGATGTGAACTAGGTGGAGTTGTATGACTGTGTTAACAGTTTCACTGTGTGTCTTGTGATGCATACCCAGGTTGTATTTGGCGGTGTTGTCACAAATTGATCTATTGTACTGATTTATTATTTTTAAAATTTAGTTAATAAACCACAAGGGTTTTAGCAGCCTTAAGCTATTTTTTTTGGTTAACTTTGAGTGTTTTTAGGTGTTGTCACAAATCTTTTTTTTTAAGTCAGTACGAAATCTTAAGGGGAATACACAGCTATGTACACACATGGTTGTGGATAGCACTACAAATACTCAACCAGAGGTGATAGATAATCTACTAGCTGACTGATTTGGATCAAATTTCACCCCTCCCGAACCCACTGCTCATCACTCAATGTATACATACAAACATTAATCAGCATATTTTCTCAAGAGAGCAACTCATCTGTGTGATTTCTAAGGCTAAACACATGGCATCAATGAGCCCTGAAAACATCCCAGGTTGCATTATCAAGACATTAAGACATGACCTAACTGAGCAAGTAATTGAATCCTTACTTAACCACAGCCTCTAGACAGGCTATTTTCTGGCATAGTGGTGGACAGCAACAGTCCATTACCCAACACAGGTAATTATATTCTCATAAGCCTGACTAGCCTTACCTGTAAGCCAGTGGAAAGAATCATTGTGGACCTTATCAACAAGAACATAGGAAATCTTCTAACTGTGCAACCAGCCCAATTTTTATTTGTTAATGCTAGAGCATGTCTGTTAAATCTTTTTAACGTCTTCGAGAAGGTCACAAAGGTCATGGATGAGAGTCAGAATGTGCAGCCCACCTAACCTGAGCCTGGCCAAGGTAGTTGACACAATTCTATACTCAGGTATTACAGAGAAACTGTCTCAACTGGCTATAACCCACTAAACCACCAAGCGGGCAGCACAATGAATCACCAACAGGACAAATACTGTCAAAGTGGGTGAATTCACCTGTAGCAAGAGCCCAGTGACCAGTGATGTACCACAGCATGTACCAGGCTATTTCCTGTTTATTATTTAATTCAGTCAAGGCAAACTTAGACAGTCTTTGTCCAAACAAATCTGTGGATGCCTGCAAATTGTGGGCAATCTTTGAATCCCATAATGGTATTGTTATACTGGAGAAAGTATTAATTCACACAGAGCCATAGAGACACACTAAAATGTCCAAAAAAGCATAATTATTCCCTTTTGTAAAGCAAATACCAAACCTAATTGCATTATAGATAGCACACCCCAATGAGTGGACCCAGTGGTATGTGTTCTGGGTATTCAAGTAGATAGTAACTGGAAGTTTGACCACCATGTGTGTCCATAGTGGTGACAAATACCTTCTATGTGACACAACACATAATTATGGGTATGTCATCTAGATCAAAGGGCGTTATAATTCCATTGTAATCCCCCCTCACAATAATAATTGAGAGCAATTTACCCTTTTGCATGTAGTTCACTTCACATCTGCAATAGTTGAAGCAACACCAGAGATTTTGCACAATGAAGATACAGAGTGTAAAAGACAAGTCCTATGTGGAAAGATTGAAAGGCATATTACTGTGTTGTGTCTCCTACATACTACTAATGGCCGATTTGTGTCTGGCCTACAGGCCATTCTACAATCCAACTCTGATGGAAATATTACACATTGTTAAAGCAAACTGCATGAAGGTTACTTGTTCTAAGGATGTTAACCTAGCTTCTGACATACTAAATCATACTGGTGCGATAAAAACATTTCTCACATGCTACAACTTCTGTGGAACAAGCTTGCCATTCAGATAAAGTGAAGGCCTTTCCTGAGACTATTCAAGTGCAACCTACATCAATGGATAGTTATACTCATGGTGTTACACCCATGTCTCTCACGGATAGAGGCAGTTGGTCTTAGCATAGACTCATAACTGTGTTAACTTTGTTCAATTAGCTATTTCAAATTGTGAAATTCACGTTAAAAATGCGGCTAAGATTTTATGCCATCTTGGAACATTAGCCTAGTACTCGCCTATGAAACTATGAACCTATGAAGTCCAATTGTATCCTAGCTACAGCTATAGTGTGACTGTACAGCATCACAGACATTACAGTACATCCCATCAGTATTACCACTAGATAACTTGCATGAACACATACGCATGCATGCCAGGATTTCATGTCAATATAACATTTTCACTGGCAATGTCAGGGGGACAGTGATCACGCAGCACGTCTTGAGATTTGCCATGTGCTTATACAATGTGCTCCTGGCAATGTTTTTTATTGCATTGTTTTTTATGTGAACATTATCAGAGTGACAGCTTCCTCATTCATTGATGCTAGACTTTGCACTGCTGTAGTTTCTGTGCAGATGGCTATAGCTGATGTGTTCCTATCAGTTTCACATACTGCTGTACCAGTCATTATAATACACTGCTTTTAATTCACTCATCAATTGCAGATGCTTCAGACAATATCCATTGCGGTTACATGTGGTAGATGCATGCAATACCCAGCTGTGTGTAGGGAATCCACACATAATAGTGTATTGTTTGTAAGTGTTGTTATCCTTATTGCAGATACCAATGTCAGCCAGGGATGCTTTAGTCAAGTGTATTACATTGGGCACAGTAAGCTTGCATACATCTTGTGACCCATACAGAACTATTCTTTGGTATGCATACCTATTAGGAATTGACACTGCAGACTTCCCTTCAATGTGTTGTACACAATGCATGTGTAATATGTATTCTGTGTTGCACCTAGTAAATGCAGAGATCATTGACAACATTGTTGACATGGGTTTCATTCTTGCGCATGTGACTTATGGCTTATGTGTCATGCAAACCTCTCAAATGACCAGGATTGCCCATGAATTCAACTCCAGGTGTAACACTGTCCCATTTAACTCCTCCAAAGACAGTTTATTTTTCAAAAGGTGTGGTGACTTGACTTTATAGGATGCTGGCAATCATTATAGCTGTACATGTCTGTTCCTGCAGAACACATATAATAACTTAAACTCACATATTCTGGCAATATCACAGATTAATGTTTTTAATATTGTATAATTGTTTCTGATTGTGCCTGTTTTTGTCAGTAGTTGTCTATGAGTCTGTTGCTTATTTCTCCATGACTGTTTGTGAGGTATGCATATGCTGACATTTCAGTCATAGTCAAGCAAGTCTTTCTGTCGATCTTTACAATGTGCACAAACCCCCTAATGTACATAACATCCTTGCTAAATGTCCTCTCCAGTGAGCATGTCAGTGATGTTTATATCACAACCATTCATCTACACTGACATTTACCCTTATGTGACAGTCACATATATATTATCATGTGTGATGATATGAATACACTCTCACAATAGGTGTGAACAGCAGTACATACTGTGTTATGTACATATGTACATAATGTTATACATTGACATATCCTATGTTGTGTACATTGCCATACTGTACTTGCCCTCTTCCTCTTTCGTCATTCCTATCATTTATGTCTGTGGCCATTTTAATCAGCACCTTTTCTCTGTCTAGTGTATTATTGTTACATTGTATTTGTCCTTGCTGATTGCCCCAGGATGAAATATTACATTATGCAAAAACTTGTTGTAGTGTACATTGCACTGAGTACACTTTTCTGTAATGTGTTCTTACTTCGGTGATATTGCAGTAATTTCATCCCTGGTGGTCATTGTGTGTGTCCATGCAATCGCAGAGCAAGTTTGTCTGTAGGTAGACTTATATGCATGTTCCCTATGTGTTCATGCTCTTCTGCATGGTTTTCTGGCTGGTATGAAACCTCACTTGTGTTTATGTAAGCACGATGCATGGCATGCATATGCAATTAGCACTGCTCCTCATCGCGCAAACACATAAACTCCATGTAGGCTTTGTGCGGATCCTACATGGAGTTTATTGACTTGCCAGGTATAGATAATTATATTATTAACTTTAATTGTAGTTATTGATAGCTGAAATTGGCACTAGGCTATAATGCGTAATGGGGAAGGTTTTTGACCTCGGATCAGATGAATACTGGTTTGAATTTTACCTTAGTCTTCAGAAAAGTTCAGATGTTAGTCTTGCAGGTATGGCTATGAGCTGTTAGGGAGCTACTTCCCTTACTCTGGGTTTTAATCCTATCAAACCCCATTTGGCTGCTGTTATGACTCTGAACTAGTTACTTATCCAGCAAGTGCTCTGGAGAAGTTAAGAGTGGTTCCCTTTACCTACCAATGAAATCATAAAGAAAGTTAGCAGCCATTACAGTACAATTTTAACAGAGTAAGCACATATGTAGATGTACTCTAAATTCATAAACTGTATAAACCCTGCTTCTGGTTTAAATGAGAGTAATTTAGGGAATGTAGGAATTTTGTATTGTTTGACAAAACCATTGACTTGTTTGAAAGAAGTACAGAATATCTGTTACAGTAAGCCTCCCTCAAACCAAGAACATCTCACCATTAAAAAACAACAAAAGAGAAAAGAAATAAAATGTTGCACTGTGCAAATGTAGGCTGATTTCCCAAACACAGGTACTTCAAACAGTTAATATTTAGCTTAGTATGTTAAGCTTTTTCTAACAAATTCCAATAGAAAAAAAAACATATTTTATGACCACTGCTGCTCTGAATTAAACGTGATCTCACCCAAAATTAAAATGGAATGGTTAATGTTGCAAATACACAACATTTTAATCCTGACTGGTCTTCGTCTAAAACAGGCCCTTAACTTTTTAGAAAGGCTGGCCTCACCATTTCAGAGATACTGTTCTAAGGAAGTACATGAAAGAAGATGTTGTTCTTCTTTGATGATGGAAGTGCAGCAGAAGAAACCCACATCAGTGGCTGGAAAGAGGTGCTATTTTGGGTTCCTATTGCGTGATCGAAAATTGTAAATGGCAAATGCGTATTGAGTGAACCTGATTGGTTGAAATGTTGAAACATCGCGCTCGTAACACGCAAATCGCCATAGGGAAAAATTTTCCCTTTACTTCAATGCAGTGCGATCTCGGAGTAGGAATATTTAAGTAGTGAGGGTGTGGGGGTGTAGGGGGGCTTGCCCCCCTGCCTACAGCGTTTAGGTAAGTATAGTTTTATATTTTTATTTTTTTATTATATTTTCGAAATTTCAAACATCGCACAAATGTTGTCAATCATATGGTGTTCGATGTTTGAAACTTTCGAAAATATAATATAGACCCGCTATTTCTCATAAATAAATAGATGTACTATTTTGGTATTGTGTTACTAGAGTAAATACTAAAGTTAGTTACAGTATTACAGTACTTTTTGTCAAAAGCTAATTGCTGATTCACTGAAAATGTAGCTTTTCAACCGCCTTAATTAAACAGATGTGCCTTTTGGAAGGTGAGCTTTACAAGTACGTATTATTAAGAAGTCAGGAATAACACCTATGTACATGCATCATCTGATCCGTTGCAGGTTGAGTTTTTAGGGCTCACAGGGTGCCACAGGATTTGATTATAACATCTGTGTTGTTCAGGTTATATAGCGCCATCTTAGCTTTTGATACTCTGTCTGGCTCATGAATCATCTATTGGATGCTCCATAAGTGTTTATGGACAGGACTCTGCAAGCAGCATTAGGGACATGGTCAGCAATGCTTCCTTGATTGCTGTAGCATCCCACTTCTACAAGTGCTGCTTAAGAAAATTATTTCAGGAATTAGGTCTTTCATTTCACATGTTTTTGTGGATGTTTTGAATTTTTCTTTACTCCCCTGTGATCAGCCTCCTGTCGGGCCCCTGCTTCATAATGTCACCTTTCCCGCTGCACAACATGTCAGAATAGTATGAATAAATGTTTCATGTAATACAAGCTCTAACCTTCAAAACAGAGACTTGATCTCTATTGTATCAGAGTCTGTTTTTGTCCTTTTTTTTCTGTACCATGTTCGATCTAAGATGAAACAGAAAATGTTTGGAAAGATAGGTTGCAATGCTTCCTTTGCCATCTGCATCCACTATTACATGTGTGACTTCTAGTCTCCAATCCCCAACAAGCACACAATATAAAACTTGCTAATCCCTATGAGTTATTTTGTTTCTTCTTGTTAATTTCTGAAAAAAAGATTTTTTCTGCACTCACTTGGCTATCACAAACATAATAATTACTGAAGCATGCCCTGTCCTTCTTCATATAACAGAATATTTGACTATGAAACATGTGAAAAACAAACTGATAGATGAACACATGGATGTGTTGCTCCACTGATGCCTAAAAGACCAACAGATAATATGCAAGTGGACACACACACATAATCAGGCAATCACTGCAGCTTAGATTCCATTAAAAATTTAAACTATCCAATATAAAATATCTAGTGACACAGGAAAAAATTGTCGCACAACAGACAAAACTCTAATTGTAGACTTGTATCTCAATGTTTTCAAGAGTCTCCAGGCTGGGGTTGGGGATGGGAGGTTGGAGCACATTGATTTATCCTGAAGAAACAACCAGCAGTGTTAGTGTCTGCAAGAGTGAGAAATGGACCGCAGTACTGGGCAGTAACAATGATGCAGCTGTGAAATTCAAACTAAAATGGAAAGTTGCTGAGAAGTTCATAGGTTCGCACTAGGCTAACTGCCCTTGTGGGCCATTATAAGCCTAGCCAATTACTCCATGTGAGAATCAAACCCTGCACCTTTTGTCTGTAAGGTAAATACCTTAACCATTATGCTCAACTCCCACCCCTTATGCCAGTCTGCAGCAGATAGTAAAGATGACCACAAGGCCTTCTATAGTTATGTAAAGAATCTCCACGGCAATAGCCAGAATTACTCTAAGCTGCTGCACAATGGTACCTCATATACTGAGCCAACAGATATTGCCAGTATACTGGCTGACAGATTCAGTGCCAACTTTACCCCCCCCTCCAGGACCAATCACAATACCAGTAGATTGTCAGGCACCCAGTATTACTGCTGCACAGGTTAAAACAGCACTGTCCAAGGCCAAGAATACAGCTTCTATGGGACCTGACAATATCCCTGGCTGTGTTCTACATGAACTACAGAGTGAACTAGCACTACAAATGTGTGCCCTGTTCAATCACAGCCTCACCTCAGGCTTTGCCCCTACTGAATGGCGCACTGCTGCAGTCATCCCTCTCCACAAAGGAGGAGCGACTACAGACCCTGAGATCTATCGCCATTAGCCTGATGAGTCTGATATGCAAAGCTATGGAATGCATCATCATGGACCTAATAAACAAGGATATAGGGAATCTCCAAACTCTGGATCCCACATAGTTTGGCTTTGTGAAAGGTAGATCATGCCTGCTCAACCTGGTCGACTTGCGTGATTCAGTCACCAGAGCTGTGGATGAAGGCAAGGTGGGTCATACAGCCTACCTTGATTTGGCCAAGGCCTTTGATAGCATTCCCCACTCAGGAATCAGAAAAACTCACTAAGCTAGGCATCAACCCCTATATCACTAGGTGGTTTGCAAACTGGCTCAAAGATAGAACCCACAGTGTGAAAGTAGCTGACTCCAAGTCAGACTGCTGATCAGTCATGAGTGGAGTCCCACAGGGTTTGGTCCTGGGTCCTCTCCTGTTTGGTATCTACTTCTCTGAAGTCCAGGCAAGGGACTCTGGCTGACAAAGTTTGCAGACGATTGCAAGTTGGGAGCTATTATTAACTCCCCAAGTGATGTTAACATCTTGCAGAAAGGTTTCACTGAGACCAATGACTGGTGTCAGAACCATGGCCTTAAGCTCAATGCCAAAAAAGTGTCGTCATCCTCTTTGGGAAAAACTCGGTTCCTATGAATTACCACATCGATGGAAGTCCACCGAACACAGAAGGCATTATAAGAGATGTGGGAACACAGATTGACAGCAAACTCTCTTTTGACCACCACATTTCCACTGTGGTCAGAAAGTCATTCTATGTGGCACATCTCATTACTAAGGGTTTTGCATCCAGGAAGAAAGAGGTCATTGTCTCCCTCTACTCTTCCCTCATCAGGCCAGTCATCGAGTACAATGCCTCATTTGGCATGTACCTCACTAGACACCTGCAACAACTGGAGAGGCCGCAAAAGTACCTCACAAAGATGATCCTAGGCCTTAAACACTTGTCCTGTATGGACAGACTCAAAAAACTCCAACTATTCTGTCTCATATCGCCTACTTAGAGGTGATCTCTGCTCGACTTACAAAGCCATGTCTGACCCAGCTCTGTTAGAAATGCTACATCTAAGAAAATCCCACTCCATCTGCACTACACGCTCCAGAGACCTCAACCTCATTACCACAATCAACAGAACATGCTAGAGGGACAGGTTCATAACCCAGAGACTGCTCATGCTATGGAATAGACTTCCCATACATGTCAAACAGAGCACCTCACTGGCCCTCTTCAAGAGAAATCTTGATGAGTGGATGGGAAATAGAAAATTCACCCTGGGGATTACTCCAGTGGCTCTACTCGACAGAGGCTCTGGGAACTGATGTCGGGTGGCACGATGCCTGGGTAATCCTATGGACTAGGCTTGTAAAGTCTCCAGGGCCATTAGTCTAGTATGCACCTATGAACCTACGGACCTATAAATGCAATAAGCCTGAAGTTTAGGACAACTTAAATTTATAAATATTTTTTCAAATTCAAAAGCTGTCAATTTATCAGGGTCCTAACTTATCACATTCCATTCCTTTAAGTAAAAGGAAGCACTTCAACATAAACATTTTCCATAGAGGGGTATTCCTGCAGTCACTTGGGTACTGCTAATGTTCTTATATGAAGTGCATAAAACGAGTTAGAACTGCAAGAGGTTTTCTCCCCAAGACTCTGGAGAAAATTTAACAGTTCAGTCAGAAGGTCTTGGTAATCACATGGAAAACCAATAAACACCCAAAGATGATTCACACAGAAAAAAATGTTATCTTGTATATTGTGACATAATCCTGAAGATGATGACATCAACATTGTTTTTGGGGGAAACTAAACTTCCCTCACAACAGTCAAGAAAGGGACAGCTCTTTGATTCTAGGTTATACAAAGCTAATAGTTTGTAGTATGAGCATTCTTATTAGGTTTCCAAAGCTACTTCAGATTTCACTAAATACAGTAAAGGAGGTGTAAGACAAAAATATGCATAGATTAACAAATTAACAAACAGATGGATAAAAAAGAGATTCCAAGTTTAAGTCCAACATTATAAACATGCAACTAAGTATACTGATTTTATATAATAGCCAGTTAAAGTTGAAGTAATTTATTATCGAATATGTAACTGCCATAATATTTTAGTATATTTAAGAAACCATAATAGAACATAATCACTACATAAATTATTTACAAAAATGAATTACAGTGGACAATCATTCATTGTGAGTGCTGATGGTGTTTAGATAAAAAAGTAATTCTACAAAATGTATATGTTACATTTGGTCAGCTACACACTAGTATTTTTTATTTTACTTATGTCATGAAATTGTACATATTTTACTAAAAGCACAGTATGCAATAAAAAAGATGGGAACTACATTGTGAATACACCATTTTTCTAGCACAGGTTGTAAGAGATTAAGTCACCCTTCAACAATAGTTTGAAAATACATCAAAGTTCCTAGACAGCCATGATTTTCATAACCTAGATAAAAGCTATTGCAGTGAAGCAGTCTTTAAACTAACAATCCATTTCGCTGAAGCTGCTGTTCAAAGCGGATCGCTAAGCTCACAAGAGACATGAAGAATCCTACTCTATTGAAATCCTTTCTCTAGCAAATATGTTAAGAATGTTTTCATACTCTGATTTGGATGGGGGGAGAAACTTTAATCTTCTAAGATGGTTAGTTCTGCTGAAAGCAGAAATGCAAAGACTAGGCTTGTCAAACCTTAAAACGTTTCCTTTATTTGGGAGAATTATGTCAGGACTGTAGAGTTTCAGTAATGCTGACATGCTAAGCCCTGCTTCTTGCAGCACAGCATACTGAGTGTGGGAAAGGGCAACCGAGGCACGTGGCAGATAAGATCATACAATAAACGATACAGCCCTCTGGAGCACACTGCCACTTTCATATGCAAACAGGCCTCCCTTGGCACACATGCCTTCCATCCTGTTTGTGACTCATTACTTCTGTGTACTGTATTTCACAGCAAAGCAGCCTCATGTCTACATAGGCTGCATCCTCATTCACTGTCTGTCCACATACTGAAGGTAGAATTAAGCAGTCCTTGTAGTGGAACAAACAATGTTTTGAAGTTTGTGCTAATTCAGTTTTCTGAGGTTCTTGCCACTTACGTTCTTTTTACTTCAGACTGCATGCTATTTTCTGCAGCAGGTTTAATTTTCAGTAGGAAAAATCTGCTTATTCCATTTCTTACATAAACATAACTCTAAATGTTAGGGATACAAGCGTGTTATATGCATCTAAGGCACAGAGCAAATGGAATTAAATGTTTATGGTAAACTTTTTCACTAGTGTGGTAGCCAGGTCTGTGTTTGTATTTCATGTTTCATTCAGCCATATGTATACATGCTTTTCTTATGCACTGTCTAATGGTGAGAAATAAACTTTTTATATTACATTTCTTAGTGAATATTTTATATTGTATGTAACGATATGGACTGATTTCTTTTCTTGACACCGCTTATCACTACTCTACTCTATGAATGCATTTGTGTGTGTGTGTGTGTGTGTGTGTGTGTGTGTGTGTGTGTGTGTGTGTGTGTGTGTGTGTGCCCACACGTGAAAATACATCCATCCATTTAAGGAATACATGTGTTTTGTATTTTTATACTATGAACATAAAGTAGCTTAATCACAGTTTTAAGCTTGTATTATATAATCAGCATTCAGTGTGGATCTCATCCTTATGTCACGAACAAATAAACTTTTCCTGCTTGCATAACATTAGTATCTGTTCCATGTCCTAGTTTGCCTCACTGATAAAATGCATATTAAGGCTGTAGTTTCACAAAATCAGTGCCTTCTCCTGCTTCAGTGTAATTGAAAGTAATGATCATGTTTAGGGTGCCTCCTCCCCTCCCCAACATAATATGATGCTGTCTTCAATGTCTAGGTTGCCTAGTCCTACCACCAGAAGCCCCGTCATTTAAGGAGTCAGTGGCTTTGTCCCTCACTTTCCCTTATTAGGCTTATGCAGTAATACTCATGGCGAAATTTCAACCCTCCCTTATAAAATGCATATTTTTTTTTATTGAGAAGCTCTGTTATTAAAAATATGACCAGAGATACTCTTCTTTCACTTAATACTGCATTTTGTCCCAGCACACCCCTTTACCACCCCTCCCTTCATATGTTGTTATTATCACTACAATAAGTAGCTTTGGTACACCATACTGACATATATGGTGCAGCAGATCAGTTCCTATATATGAAACTTGTGAGAATATACAACTAACCTTACATCAGAACCTTACCATCACCTGATTTACTAATACCTACTGCAGTAAGAATAAGTAAATGTTAAAAATAAACATAAGGATTTTTTTCTGTATGACAAAGTATATCATAATTCACATATAGAGGACTCATTCATTTTTACCCTTGAACTTTATTTAATGCAACTCACAGGTTACTACATATCAGAAAATATAAAATTCCTGGCTACATCAACTCTAGCATGAGGGATAGAGGATAGAGGATTTTTTCCCAAAAACATCACCAGACTGTGCATCAGTGAACCAGTGTTTGAATGATACACAGATACTCTCTTTATGCAGGCATTTATCACCTAGTAGTTTCCATCTTAGTGACTCATCATGGTACTGCATACTTGGCTTATTCCATTCATAAGAGAAGCATGGCAAATAACCTTATTATCACAGGGGTGAGGGGAGGGGCATGTTATCTCACCTTCCTTACAGTCTAATAATATCATTACAATGCAATGCAATGAAGACATATCTCTCAAATAACCAGAATTTTGCAGAATGTATACATTTTTCATCATATTTTTGGTCTGTTTCTCATAACATTTGTAATTTTCTGACAAAATGACTGAAGACTGAAGTCACTATATAATGACAAACATTTGAGATTCAGACTCCACATCCTTCAGAAATGCATGATAATGCAATACCTGTTATTCTCATTAATTTCTACATTTATCTGTTCCTGATTTTTGGCCTTTGTCTCCCATTATTTTTGGTTTATGCTAAATTTTTGTGCTAAGAAGTTAAGAGGCATGAATGTAGAGCATGCACCCTATAAAATAGGGGTGGGTGCCTCTCCATCTGAGGCCAGATGGGCATAGTATATGCCACAACCTCATGTATCCAGTCCCAGAGCTATGCCTCTCTTCACGAATTAGGCACAGATGAGTTATAATATAGCAGAAGACAGAATTACTTTGTGCCTCTGAATTACCTTATATTAACTTGCTGTATGCAATGCACTTTACAAAGTAGATATTATGAACTCCATTGCCATTCCACCAACATTATTGCATAGCACAGATTGGCATAAGGGAGTTGTTACTGACTGGTTTTAATTTAATTTTTTTTTTTAAAGGTTGAAATTATTTACTTTGTTCACACGAGTACATAAGGCTATCCTTTTAGAACAAAGATAACTATGTCTTCTTAGAATGTTGCCTGTTTGCCCCAAGCACCTTTATTTCTTTAGCAGAAGCACTGCATTTATGCTTTCCAAAAATCATTCAAACTATTTATCTCCCCGGTAAGACAGTCTTCAGTACAGCACCCAAAGCAACTACTTACAGTAACTCAGCCTTTTGCACGGTCATTTACCTTTCATGCATTTTTATGAGTTTGCTGTTGAGATTAGTATACACCTACAGAACTCTGTATTACCTTTGGCTTACCTGAACAGTAGAGTAATAAAAACTACTACATTTTATTAAATCATAATGCTTTATGAACACCAGTGATTAAGCGATAAAAGATTCAAATTGACTTTATTTTTGACATTCACTGCATTCCTAGTTCCTAGATCAAAGGTCTTCTAAACTACCTGGGCAGAAAGTTGCCTCATTTTCTGAAGTACTAGCATACTATGTTTTAAACTAAACAAATAGCATGATTAAAATGCAATAGAGATACTGCCATTGTGTCCTACAATTTAGTCACCAAATGGATTATTAAACAAACATTGTTTGACTTGGAGAAAGAGCTTGTTAGGTGATCAAAAATACAGAATCAAAAAGACCATAGTGAATAGAATTGAGAGCAACAATTTGTGTTAGGGGATAACTTTTCTTCCTTAGGACTCACACAGGACAGACAAGCTGAACTTGTGATGGAGTTCAAAGTTGTCTTAGCAACAGTACCAACAATGATGAAAAAAAAAACTAAATGAAAGCTCATGCATATTGTACCTTAACATTTAATATTGACTCTGACATTGTGCAAGTGAGTGGTACAACAAAACATTTTGGGTATATTGTGAAAGCAGCCAGCATAGGTTGAAGTAGCGTATTCATATAAGAAGCCATAAAAAATTCTGCAGTATTGAGACAGTACTTTTACACATCATGGTAATTTGCGTCAAAGCTGGACGTAGTAGTGACCATGCAATTTTATGTCTTCTGAAGTTGTTTGCTGAATATCTTGGAACCCAAGATCTCAGACTATTAAACTCTATCAGTACAAAAAGTTTATGGAATGAGCAGGACAGGAACCCTTTCTAAACAAATATCACATTTGATGACATAAGTTATATTGAGGCCTACAGCCAGACAGTAAGGCCATCTTTGTTGGGATGCATAAGAGCAGCAAAAATATTGATAATGGTGAGCCAGTATGGTGGATTTATAATGATGCTGTGAAGTATAATCCACCAGCTGGTTCTTCATCAAGCAGATGTCCACTGATGGACATTTTTATAATAAATAACTGCTAGTAAGATTGCAGTCCCCCAACACTAATCTGTATCCTATTCATTCCCTCACTACTTAGGAAGTCCTCACCATGGTGAAGACATGTAAGTAGAGGGACCATCTTCCAAGCAGCCATGGAAGTTCCTAAAAATAAAGTAAAATAAAGGAATAACTTTTTGGAACCAGTGATATACAAAACTTCACCTGTAACAGCTGGACTATTGCTCTTCTTTCCTTTGGGTAATGTAAAGGGACAATGATGGGAGGTGCTTTATATGTATAAATAAAACACATTCTGAGAATAAAGATAGGTATTTACATGAGCTGCTGAATGCAATCACTATGACTAAGTTAGCAACCACAAGATACAAAAGGAATATGTATTAAACCACAATTAGTACAAATTCCCATGGAACTAATTGGGCAGGTAAGCTAACACTTACAAATAAAATGTATTTGTGGATTGTAAAGATGAGATAGACAACACAGTGTGAATCATATATTGTAGCTTAAATAACAGCTGTAAAACTGTTGCATGCATCTCTGTTTGTTATGTAATTTGTGGCTTACCGCACCACATCATACTGTTGGAGGTCTATACCATCCTTTCTGCTAGGCACTGGCAGAAACCCTAAAGGGTCACTGCAAGAATACTTACTGAATTTGCACATTAGAAGATGAGGAAATACACTGCCTACTTACATCAGTAAGTGACTGCAAACATTGTCATATAAAACACGACTAGTAATATCCATTCACTTCCAGCCATCTCACTTTTTTATAAACCTGTTTCCTCGTAGTACAGGAACCAATAAAGGCAGTCCCACAGCTCTGTAGTTCAACAGTTCTTTTTCAAGACTCTGCAGTCCATAAAGATTAAAAAGCGGTTTATTGAATGAAAAAAGACAAGGCAATACATCAAAGATTAAGCGCTTTCATTTCCAAAGCCGGAAACTTCATCAGAATAAGTGTTGTTGCTCTACCAAATCTTTTATACATCCTAATGTTAATTGGGTCCAATTAAGAGTTCCAAATTAAACCATTTAAATAAGAATGCATTTAAAGGAATAGCTGTTAGAATCATTGTAGTTAAAAATACATTTAAAAGAAAAGCTGTTAGAATCATTGTGGTTAAAACACATATTGCCTATGAAATAACTTCCAAATGTAAAATGAAATAAGATAAAATCACTATTAACAATACTTGTGTATAAGTATATAAATGAATATGTACAATTGTATACGAAAACCTTTCACATATACGTATTAATATGAAAATTGACAATCAAAATAATAAATGCCCATAAATAGTTTCTTCTAGAAACAAACTGTGAAATGCATTTTAACACTTTTGTATATATATGTAAACTATAATTTTAAAAGTTTATATGTAAATTGTATTAAAAAATAAATAATACAAGTACATAAATGAATGAATGAATGAATAGTATTAAGAAAGTAATACTAATAAATAAATAAATAAGTAAAAGATGCTGAAAAGTAACAACAAATGGGTGATTAACTAATATTGGTATTAGTTCATGGGATTCTATTTACTTTTGTTTTTATTTTTGTTTTTATTTTTTGTTGTTATTTTTAACTTATTGGCCCTTAGTTTCAGGGCTGGTAGAAGTGACACACAATCGTTCATCCCTGGAGGTGTGTTGGAATCCAAACGCAATTGCCAAATTAGTTCTCTATAACAAATCTGATTTTCCCAATCACCCCCTCTGCTATCCCTGGGTAACATTTCCAATATCCAAAACTTGAAATTAGTTTCTGTACAGGATAATATATGTCTATATAAGGCATTTGTTTCCTTTTTCCTATTGACATCATACATATGCTCATATATTCTTTGTCATAGATGTCTCTCCGTCTTACCAACATAGTACTCCCAACATGAAGTACACTAGGCTAAGTATACCACAGCACTGCTGTAACAAGTGAAATGTTGTTTACCCTTAAGAATTGTAGGGATGGAGGGTACTGTTAGTTCTTCCATATTTGCAACAAATATACATTGGGAACATCTTCCACAACGAAAAGTACCCTTTTTCTTTTTGTCATCCTCCCGCTTGTTCCTTTCAAACACAGTTTTGTGGTTAAAACCTCTTCTAAAACTGTAACTTAATTGTCTATTGAATATTTCTAACCTGTTAGGCATGGTCTTGAAAATTTCCCATGTCTTGTTAATGACTCTTCTGATTTAATTAGTGTTAGCATTATATGTCATAACAAGAAAAGGGGTATTTTGCTGCATATTCGTATTGCAAATCTCATAGTAGTATCTAAGGTGTTATCTGTATTACCCTCCGTATTTAATAAAGGTACATATCTTCTCCCCCACCCCCTTGTAACTTCTTCCTTTAAGGGAATAATGATTGAATCTGGGTAGCCTCTCTCCAAAAATAGTTTATGTACATAGTCCATTTCATTGATAGAATCAACATAATTTGAAGTCATTCTGGCCACCCTAACCATCTGTCCTTTGATAATGTTTTTCTTTTGTATTGGGGGGTGGTTACTATGGTAATGGAGGTAGGAATTGGAAAAACATGCCTTTCTAAATATCCTTGATACATATTTTCTATTAGCTTGATCCTTTAAGATGGTTACATCTAAAAAATGTATCTCTTCCGTGTTGAATTCATGGGTAAACTGAAGAAATGAAGTGGAATCATTACAATACTACAGTTGTTTAAATATTCTGATCAGGCATGTCTGTATGTATATACTGTTGAGGCAAATTAGTACCAGTGTGCACCCTTACAGTAATGAACAGTCCTACTTCAAACTAATGAAGCAGGAAAGTTGAAAGCACATTTTCCCAATCAGAGAATCCCAAAAATAGGCAACTCTGAAAGTTTCAACAGCAAAGTGAAAAAGTACTGAAACAGAAATTGTTAGCCAGACAAGGTAGGGATACCAATCATAAGGAAAACTGAAGTGCTACCATTCAGAAAATGGGATAGCTTTATTGACACTATACATATTTCTATCTTCTTCTTTTAGCTGTTTCTGTTCAGGGTCACCACAGTGGATCATCTGTTTCCATTTCTTCCTGTCGTCTACATCTTGCTCTGTCACACCAACCACCTGCATGTCCTCTCTCACCACATCCATAAACCTTATCTTAGGCCTTCCTCGTTTCCTCTTACCTGGCAGTTCCATCCTTAGCATCCTTTTCCAAATATACCCAGCATCCCTCCTCAGCACATGTCCAAACCAATGCAATCTCACCTCTCTGGCCTTATTTCCAAACTGCCCGATCTGAGCTGACCCTCTAATATACTGATTCCTAATCCTGTCCATCCTCATCACACCCAATGCAAAGCTTAACATCTTTAACTCTGCCCCTTCCAGCTCTGATTCCTGCCTTTTTGTCAATGCCACTGTTTCTGAACCATATAACATAGCTGGTTTCACTACCCTCTCGTAGACCTTCCCTTTCACACTTACTGGTACCTGTCTGTCACAAATCACTCCTGGCACTCTTATCAACCCACTCCACCCTGCCTGTACGCTCTTCATCACCTCTCTTCACACTCAACATTACTCTGAACTGTTGCTTCCAAGTATTTAAACTTATCCACCTTCGCCAACTCTCCCCCTTGCATCCTCACCATTCCTCTACCCTCCCTCACATTCACACACATATATTCTGTCTTAGTCCTGCTGTTCCCTACTCTCACTACAGATCACAATGTCATCCTCAAACATCATGTCCACATGGATTCCTGTTTGATCTTGTCTGTCAACCTGTCCATCACCATTGCAATTAAGAAAGGGCTCAGAGCTGATCCTTGATGCAATCCCACCTCCAACTTGAACGCACCTGTCACTCCTATCACAGACCTCACCACTGTCACACTGCCCTTGTACATATCCTGTACCTCTCTTACATACTTCTTTGCCACTTCCGACTTCCTCATACAATGCCACAACTGCTCTCTAGACACCCTGTCATATGCTTTCTCTAAGTCCAAAAAGACACAATGCATCTCCTTCTGACCTTCTCTATACTTCTCCATCAACACTCTCTGAACAAAGATCGCATCTGTAGTGCTCTTTCCTGGCATGAAACCATACTGCTGCTTACTAATCATTACCTCCCCTCTTAACCAATCTTCCATTACTCTTTCCCATAACTTCATGCTGTGACTGATCAGTTTTATCCCTCTGTAGTTACTACAGCTCTGCACATCACCCTTGTTCTTAAATTTTGGTACCAAAACACTTCACTCCTCAAGCATCCTCTCACTTTCCAAGATTTCATTAAACAATCTGATTAAAAACTCCACTGCCATTTCTCCTAAACAGCTCCATGCTTCCACAGGTATGTCATCTGGACCAACAGCCTTTCCATTCTTCATCCTCTTCATAGCTGTCCTTACTTCCTCTTTGCTAATCTGTTGCACTTCCTGTTTCACTATCACCACATCATCCAACCTTCTCTCTCTCTCTCTCATTCTCTTCATTCATCAGCCCCTCAAAGTACTCTTTCCATCTGCTCAACACACACTCCTCACTTGTGAGTACATTTCCCTCATTATCCTTTATCACCCTTACCTGCTGCACATCTTTCTCAGCTCATTCCCTCTGTCTAGCCAATCAGTTCAGGTCCATTTCTCCCTCCTTAGTGTCCAGCCTTTCATATAACTTGCCATACACCTTATCCATATCCTTTACCACCTCTCTTTTCACCATACACCTCATCTCCTTATATTCCTGTCTACTTTCTTCATCTCTCTGACAATCCCAATTCTTCTTCACCAACATCTTTCTCTGTATACTCTCCTGTACTTCCTCGTTCCACCACCAGGTCTCCTTGTCCTCCTTCCTCTGTTCAGATGTCACACCAAGGACCTTTCTAGCTGTCTCCCTTACCAGCTCTGCTGTAGTTACCCAGCTATATGGTAACTCTTCACTGCCACCCAGTGCCGGTCTTAACTCCTACCTGAACTCCACCTTACAGTCATCCTTTTTCAACATCCACCATTTGATCCTTGGTGCTGCCCT
This sequence comes from Protopterus annectens, assembly GCF_019279795.1. Classification (NCBI taxonomy): domain Eukaryota; kingdom Metazoa; phylum Chordata; order Ceratodontiformes; family Protopteridae; genus Protopterus; species Protopterus annectens. Next base: position 490,535,869 of record NC_056734.1, read on the forward strand.
CACACTCCTCTTCCTCTTCTTGATCACCAGTATCATCCTACAGACCACCATCCTATGCTACCTAACTACACTTTGCCCCATCACCATTCTACAGTATCCAATCTCCTTAAGACTGGCCCTTCTGCACAAGATATAATCCACCTGTGTACATCTTCCTCCACTCTTGTACGTCACCCTATGCTCCTACCTCTTCTTAAAAATATGTATTCACCACAGCCATGTCCATCCTTTTCACAAAATTCACTACCATCTGACCTTCTGCATTCCTTTCCTTAAAACCATACCGACCTATCAATTCCTCATCCCCTCTGCTCCCTTCACCAACATGCCCATTGAAATCCACTCCAATCACCACTCTCTCACCCTTGGGTACACTCAACCACCACTTCATCCAACTCACTCCAAAATTTTTCTTTTTCATCCATTGCGCACCCAACTTGTGGAGCATTTGCACTAGCAACATGCATCATCACACCATCAGTTTCCAGATTCATAAACATCACTCTATCCGACACTCATTTTACATCCAAAACACTCTTGGCATACTGTTCCTTCAGGATAACACCTACCCCATTTCTCCTCCCATCCACACCATGATAGAACAATTTGAACCCACCTCCGATACACCTGGTCTTACTCCCCTTTCATTTGGTCTCTTCCATGCACAATATATCAACCTTCCTTCTCTCCATCATATTAGCAAGCTCTCCCTATACCAGTCATACTGGCAACATTCAAAGTTCCTGCCCTCACTACCAGACTCCTAAGCTTCTTCCACTCTTCCTGCCTTCAGCATGCCTTCCCCCTCTTACTTTCCTTCCCCTTCAGCCAACAGTAGCCCAATTTCACCAACACCCTGTTGGCTAACAGTACTAGTGGTAGGCGTTGGTAACCCTCTATAAATATTTAAATAATCATTCTATTTTGTTGCTAAATAGTTCCTCCATTGGCTGAGTAATTTAGCCTGGAAAACCAGAAAAACTGTTTTTAAACCACCATCTTGCTGTTTTAATAATAGTGACTCTCCACTAAAACTTAACTTTTTAGACAGGTAAAACTTAAGTTACTTACTTTCACATCTAACTTCTCTAGTGCACACTGCAGTGTTTAGGATAAACCATTTTTTTCATCTTACCTTTAAGCATCCCTGTGAATAGCACTTGTTCTAATACCTGCTGGAAAGTACTAGGAAGCCTTAAACTGATACAAGCACTCAACTCTCCTTATTAATAAGGAGAAATTAATCATAGGCAGCCTATAATTGCAAAGTACCTTGCTAAGGTAAGGGAAAAGAGTTCCTGTACTTTAAAAATAAAAAAGCACCAAACCAGGCATGTCCAAGGATCAGCTTCCACTGATTTCTCCTGTCCACCTGGTGAATCTGGGCATACTGGGGCAATGCAGCAATTGCCTCATGTACACAGACAACCCTCTCCTCCTACCACCCAACACTACAACCTGTGAGAGATGCACTTACATAGGGAAACTGGAAGCAACGCTCTCTCCACCCAAGATTGTGCTAGATAGTCAAGAGAAGGTTAACACCCGCACTACACCTCAAGCAACACATAGCCCTTCTAAACTCACACCACCAACACCCACACATAGCAACACTAAATCCACATATGCGGAGGCCCTTAACTGTAACCTGCCCAAGCAACAAGGACCTCCGAAGCCGAAATGCAAACACTAATCACAACCAAAGTGTCACATAGCTCACAACACCAGTGTGCCACCCAGCAACAGCCCCTAAAGCAAGACAATGTATCTAACATCATAGGTGACTCTATAGTCAGGCACACTGATATCCCACTCACCAGGCTGAACAAGGAGAAAATTACAGTGAGCTGCCTGTCAGGTGCCAGGATCCACCACATAACTCTTGCACTCAAGGCACTCCACAACAAGTACAAATATGACTCTGTCATTGTCCATGTTGGAGTGAATGACTTGAGACGTAGCTCCCTGGACTACATGAAAAGAGACATGGAAGAGCTCTCAGAACATGTGGCCCAGACAGGTATGACCCTAGCCCTGAGTAGCATTCTGTCTTTGTCCAGAATGATACCACAATATAAGGACAAAATGATTGACTTCAACAATTGGCTAAGCTTCTGGTGTCATTCAAAGGGGATCCAGTATCTGTCTGCCTGGGATGACATGATCGACAGACCATGATGCTTTGCCAGAGATGGTCTGCACATTTTGCCCCTGGCAATTAGGTTACTGGCTAAAGCTCTTGCTACCCCTATAGTGCCTTTTTTAGGCAAAGTTTAAAGGACAAAACCACCACCATAACAGGTACAAGCATGCAAAATCTGAAGGTAATGCTACTCAGTTCTAGAAGTCTAAACCTCAAAATGCACTCTCTCGAGGCACATCTAAAAATGGAGAACATCGATATCTGTGCAGTAACTGAGACCTGGTTCAAGGCTTCAGAGAGCACCCCTGCAATACCAGGCTACATCTCTTACCACACCTTTCGGCTACAAAACCAGGATCAAAACACTAAAGGAGGAGGAGTGTCCTTATTTACCAAGGATATTCACACCACCAGGTTAGTTGCCCAACACAATGCATCTGAAATTCTCCAGGTGCAACTAACACTAGGTAAGACTGCAATCCAAATTGTAGCTTGTTACAGATCCCCCACCATGCCCCAAGATTCTCACTACACCTTTCTAAACATACTGGAAAATATTAATATACAACCAAACACCCTAATACTGGGTGATTTCAACTACCCTACCATTAACTGGGAAAACTACTCATGCACCAACACCTTTGCCCAACGGTTCATGGAATTCATAAACTCCAGTGCCCTGGATCAATTAATCCATAATCCCACCAGGGGCTCCAGTATCCTAGACCTGGTCATTACCAACATGGGAAATCGATGCTCCACACCTATGGTCACCCCATCGTTGGTCAGGTCAGACCATAAGCTAATCACCCTTAACATCCACATCCCACCCCCACCCCCCAGTAAGGAAACCTCCATAAAAAACTTCTTCAAGGCCAATTTCATGCTACTCAAGTCAGACATTACAAACTTCATGACACCCATGCAGACGGGAACTGAAGGTTTGACTGCTAAGTCCTACACTAAGGCACTGTACGAGCACATCCACTCATGCATGAATCGTGCCATCCCAAATAGAACCAAGATGCTCTCCTCCAAAAAAAGGAAGCCAATCTGGTGGTCCCCTGCCATAAACAAACTTTACAACAAAAGGAAAAAACTGTTGCAGAAAAGAGGAAAATCCCAGGATGCAAAAAACTCCCTTACCAGCCTCAGTAAGAAGCTGAGATCCCTCATAAAATCCTCCAAAGCTAGTTACGAAAATAAAATTGCCAAATATTCCAAAGACATCCACAAGGCATTCTATAACTATGTCAAGAATCATAATGGCAATGCTCAGATCTGCTCTGAGCTACAACAGAATGGCATTAAATATACTGATCCCAAGGATATTGCCAATAACCTGGCAGATCGATTCAGTGCCAACTTCACCCCCTCTCACCCGCTAAATGGCCCATCTCAATACTGGATGATTGCCAAATTCCAGTAATAATGGCCACACAGGTAAAAAATCCACTCTCCAAAGCTAAGAATACAGCATCCATGGGACCAGATGACATCCCGGGCTGTGTACTACATGAACTACAAAATGAACTGGCACCTCACCTAAGTGTCATGTTTAATCATACCCTCACCTCAGGCTTTGTGCCCACTGAGTGGCGCACAGCTACAGTTATCTCCACAAGGGGGGATCCACCTTGGATCCCGGGAACTACCGCCCCATCAAGTCTGACGAGCCTGATCTGCAAGGCCATGGAACGTATTATCATGGAACTTATAAACAAAGACATTGGCAACCTTAAAATACTGGACCTCACCCAGTTTGGGTTCATGAAGGGCCAGTCTTGTCTCCTGAACCTTATTGACTTCTTTGAATCAGTCTCCAGAGCTGTGGACGAGAGTAAGGCAGTCCACACAGCCTATCTGGACCTCTCCAAGGCCTTTGACACCATCCCCCACTCTGGAATCATAGATAAACTTACTAAGCTGGGCATTAATCCCTACATCACTCGATGGGTTGCCAACTGGCTTACTGACAGAACCCATACTGTAAAAGTAGCTGACTCCAAATCCAGCTCCAGACAATTGACAAGTGAAGTACCTGTGCAGCCGTGATTACAGGAACTTTGCATTCTTCCAATATAGAGATGAGCCCTTTAGAGGATGAGAGGGGGGTAAAGTTAGCACTGAACCTATCTGCCAGGATGTTGGCAATATCAGTTGGTTCTGTATATTTAGTGCCATTGTGCTATAACTCACAGCAGATCTGAGTGTTGCCATTGAGATTTTTGACATAGCTATAGAATGCTTTGTGGTTGTCTTTAGAATCAGTGGCAATTTTGTTTTTGCAACTAGCTTTGGAAGATTTTATGAGGGATCTCAGCTTCTTACTGAGGCTGACCAGGGAGTTCCTCCAATCATGGGATTTTACTCTTTTTTTGCAACAGTTTCCTTCTTCTGCTGTAGAGTTTGTTTATGGCAGGGGACCACCAGATTGGCTTCCTTTTTTTGGAGGATAGCATTTTGGGTCTGTTAGGGATTGCATGATCCATGCACTTGTGTAAGTACTTTTAAAGTGCATTAGTGTAGGATTCAGCAGCTGTACCTCTAATGTCCGTCAGCACGGGTGTCATGAAGTTTGCCACTTATGTCTTAAGAAGCGTGAAGTTGGCTTTGGAGACATTTTTTATGGTGGTTTCCCTATTGGGGGGGGGGTGGGGGGGGATGTGGATGTCTAGGGTGATTAGCTTGTGGTCAGATCTGACCAACGAGGAATTGACATCTGATCTGGAACACCGGTTGTCCATGTTGGTAATGACCAGGTCTAGGATATTGCTGCCTCTGGTGGGGGTGTGGATAAGTTGATCCAAGGTGTTGGAATTTATGAATTCCAGAAAATGTTGAGCACAAGAGTTGGTACATGAGTAGTTTTCCCAGTTAATGGTGGGGTAGTTAAAATCACCCATTATTAGGGTGTTAGGTTGTACCCTAATATTTTCCAGTGTATCAAGAAATGAGGAGTGGAATCCTGAGGCATGGTGGGGGATCTGTAGCAAGCTACAATTTGGATTGCAGTCTTGCCCAGAGTTAGTTGCACTTGGATAATTTTGGATGCATTATGCTGAGCAACTAGCCTGGAGGTGTGGATATCCTTAATGAATATAGGCACGCCTCCACCTTTAGTGTTTCGGTCCAGGTTAGGTGGCCAAAAGGTGTGGTATGAATTATAGCCTTGCAATGCAGGGGTGGTCTCTGGAGCCTTGAACCAGGTCTCTGTCACTGCACAGATGCTGATGTTCTCCATTTTAAGGAGTGCCTCGAGTGAGTGCATTTTGAGGTTTAGACCTCTAGCATTGAGTAGCATTACCCTCAGATTTTGCTTGCATGTACCTGTTACGGTGGTGAATTTGTCATTTGAGCCTTGCCTAAAAAAAGACACTATATGGGTGGCAAGAGCCTTAGCCAGTATCCAGAATCCCAAGGCGACAGGTGCAGGCCATCTGTGGCAAAGCATCATGGTCTGTCGATCATGTCATCCCAGGCAGACAGATACTGGATCCCCTTAGAATGACACCAGAAGCTTAGCCAATTGTTGAAGTCAATCATTTTGTCCTTGTACTGCGGTATCATTTTCTGGGTGATGGCAGGATGCTACTCAGGGCTAGGGTCATACCTGCCTGGGCTACAAGATGGGACAGCTCCTCTATGTCTTTTTTCATGTAGTCCAGGGAGGTATGTCTCAGGTCATTCACACTTACATGAACAATGACAGAGTCATATTTGTACTTGTGGAGAGACCTGAGTGCGTACTTTATGTGGCAGATCCTGGCACCGAACAGGCACCTGACAGTAACTTTCAATCGATTAAAAAATAAAAGTTAAGACTTCTTGGTGATCTCTCTCTTAAATATTTAACAATATCTAGTGCCTCTGCTTTGCAATTCCTCTTCAGAATCCAGTTTAAGCTTGAATCTAATCGTCAGCATTTTAAGCATCATATAATGGATGTACAAATAAACACTTCAGTTAGAAACTGATCAAAAACTGCAGACCACAGGAAGATACTAATGCTTATTTGAATAATCATTATGCACTAAATTTTTTTCTAGTATAAACTGTATGCTGAAGTAGAAATGTAAAGTACAGATATTAGGCCCTTATAAATAGCATCTTTCTGGTGTTCTCTGTTAAGACACCAACATAACAATGGGCATTTTCTCCATAATATTAATGAAGAAACTTATTTTAAAGCTGGAATACCACAATCTGTTTTTTAAGATGTCTTCCCTACATCTACCTTTTCAGGTTTCCCCTGGCAAAGCTGAATTCCCTGATTACTCTTTTCCAAAGAAAATAACTACAAGTGCAGCTAATAAGTATGTGTTAGCAGTGATCCCATGCTTTTGGGAGATTTCTCCTCTCTCCGTATTGGTGCAGCTGTGGAATTGGTATGTATAAGTCGGGGAGGGCTTTCCCTTCATGTGGATCCTGACATAGGACTGTGCGTGGGGGGGGGCTGTTACATTTTCATTTGGTTGAATTCCTAACCGATTGCTTGTAATGAGCTTGTTTCTCATAGACTTGTAACTGGACATGTCTTAATGGAAGCTTTATGTCATGGGAATGTTGACTGATTTTCTTTTGTGTGGAGTACTTGATGGAGAAACTGTTAATAATGACTGCAAAACAGGAAATGCTGTAAAGCAGAATGTATGCAGAATATATTACAATACGGCATCTTATCAAAAAAATATATTTTCTTTCATTTCAAATAGCAGAGTTTTGCAAATGTGTGATATGTTTTATTTAGAAGTAAATGTGAGAAGTTAATCAGAAAATATGAATATGCTAGCATTTGTCCAAATACTTATAACATTCTGATTCAAGTCTTGGAGATTTCAATTTAATGAAAAATGTAATCTAAAGAAGAAAGGTACAGTGAAAGAACAAGGCACTACTCACCAGTATCTTTTTGTTATAACATGTTGTCTCCAAAATATTCATAAATCATTTGTAGCTGAGATAGTGAAGGCTGCAGTGGTGCAGTGGTTAGTGTTGTCACCTCACAGCAAGAGGTTCTCCTGTTCAGTTCATGGCTGGAGTGCCTTCTGTGTGTAGTCTGTATGTCTTCCCCACAGTCAAGTGATGTTTAAAGACATGCAGGTAGGTGTGTGCATGAATGGGTTTGCCTTCTTTGAAGGTTGGGCATCAGGCTGGCAACTCAGCACCAAAAAAATCCACTGCCAATCATTAGCGGACCGGAGTTCCACTGTGGGGACCCCTAATCAGGAAAAGCTAAAAGACATGAATTTGTAGCTGAGATACTGTTTGTTTATTTGGGACTAGGTGTTGTCCCAGACAGTTTTATAGGGTTTATCTGGATATTAACATACCCCTTTGGAATTTTAATTGACAGCTGGGTGTTCTTGTTTTTTTATAACCCATTTTCTAAATAAAAGTGCATCGTGAAAGGTGAAAGGTCAAACAGTGAAAAGAGGAAAAGTGAAATAATCAAGAACTGAACTACAGACAAGGTAAAAGAAAGAAGTCTTGAAAAGAATAAAAGGGACAAAATGATATAATATTACTGAAAAGAATGGATGACATAAACAGTTGGAAATCAGGGTCATGACAAGAGAAATATTTTATTGTGTTAAAACACATATTATAGAATGTATTTCGGAAGTGATGAGAGAAGACAGAAGGCAATGTAAAGCAGAAAAATTAAGAAAGGAAATGAGTTTGTGTAAATGGGAAAGAAGAAACCATTTGGGGGATCAAAATTAGAGGAAAAACAAGGAGATAAAGAAAAGATGCCCAAAATATTTTTCTGAAAAACATAAAACCCATATAGGGGTTATAGTTTCCTGGAGAGCTGATTAATAATAAAGTAATAATAAATAAAACTGTTGTTTTAATATATGAACTTGTACAGTTCAGTAACTTGTGGAAAGTCAAGTGCTTTGTGTTGTTGCATCTAAAGGAAAAACTATGTAAACAATTAACATTTTGACACATAGAATGCCTGAAACTGAAAAGGTCAATAACCAGCAATTTCCCAGGAATTTACAAGGGTTAGAATTGTTGTTGTGTACTATTGTACTACCTGCTTGGAGGGAGCCTACAATTAACAGTAGACACTAAGAGGCAATAAAGACTTTATAAATATGACAAAGGTACTTAAAATAAAAAAATGGGTTTTGTATCCTGTGAAGGTCTAAGAAATCTAAAAAAAAAAAAAAAGCTGACAGAGAGAAACAGTAAAAAGCAAATTGATTGCCTGAAGTGTAATACTGAGCAGTGTCATTTCTTGCATTTGGTAGTGCTTCACATTAGAGGCATACTTACCTATAGCTTTACATGCTATTTGTATTAGTTTGAATTAGAGATTGTCTTATTTTACTTATCTGGGAATTGTTCACCAGAGCTAGACTTATATACTTTCAATACTATGGGGAAATAAAGCTAACAAATAAATAACTCAGCAAAATGCAAAATGCAAATAGTTGGTGCAGAGTAGGAATAACAAACTCATCTACTCTAACGATGTGGTCAGACAGTAACTGATGTGGCTTGCCTTGTTTCAGTCATTGTTTTTTTCAGAAATGTTTAAATGCTTCTGTGACTTGTTGCTTATGAGGCTGTTCTGGGCTACACAGCTGCGTACACAAACAAAGTTGAAATTAACTAAAATAGCCAAAGCTTTCATAGAGCAGTCTAAGTATAAGAACCATATGTTCTGCAATGTTTATTTTTTTTTTGTGTACCTAGCACATGTCTTTGCCTGATATTACAGAGTTATCTTAAATAATGATAATAATGCCATTATCATTTTACAATCAAAGTCAGTTCCATCTCATCAAGTTTTATTACTTTTCATGTTCCCACAGTATTGTTTGCCATGTGACCATGCATAATTTGCCATGTGACCATGCATAATTTGTCACATGACCATGTATAATTGCCAATATTGAGATGTAATGCAGACCTCAGGTATAAGTGAGCATGCTAGTGTGAAAAAAGATGCAGTGTGTTTTTAATATTAAGGGACTTGGTGGGGACAATGTTTATGCTTTCGTTGGTTGTATGTCATTTAGTGATTTGAATTTAAGACTCTCTGCAGGTGATATTTTATATTTTATGCATATCTCTAGCTCCCTCACTTAAAACAAATGAATGAAGAAGTTAATGAATGAATTCATTCATTCATTCCTTAATTCATTCATTGAGGCTGCTTACTGTCCATAACTGCTGTCACTAGGTGTTTAATAAACTGCATGTGCAAATGTTAGTATCTGCTAGTTAACAAGTGCTGCATACTGACAGTGTTATCACCAGATTTGAAAACGTTACTCATAATCCTGTAAGTCTAGTGAAATCACACTTACATGAGATAAGTGGTAGTGGTGAACTAAGAAAAGCAATAAAGGTAGATAATGCAAAGCACCTTTTGTGATGTAAGTCGCAGAATTAACACTACAAAGGTCATTTTGGAATAACTTCTAATGACAGCAAAAGTTATGGTAACACTATAAAGAAAAATCAGCCCAATGCTGAATCCAAGCCTAAACATTCTGTGAAGTCCATTTAAATGTTGTTGCAATACAGTGTTGCCTGACTGCCATATATAGGCAGTAAGATTGTTCACTGTTATGCAGGTAATTACTGTCAGCAAGAAACCATGATGTTGTTGTGATAGAAAAAATATGAACTGAGCATTTTGGGAACTATATTCTACATGCCAAGTGTGGGTGGGACTGCTCACAGCATGGCTGAACCATCATTGTAACCAGAAGCCTACAATTCCATCAGATACACTACAGTGGAGGGTCTGAATGGAGAGATGAAAAGGGTCTGAATGAAGAGATGATAAGGGTCCGAATGGAGAGATGATAAAATCAGCAAAGAGACAGAAGTATTGCTGGAAGTGAATTCATCCTCAAGTCTTGGTGAGTACCTTCACAAGGTGGACCCTGTTTTTCACAAAATTTTACCAAGATGACACTGATATATTTTATTTAGCAAATATCATAGACAGAAGTAGGTTAAACAATAAAGATGATAGCTGGGTACACAAGTCCCGGGATAAAAAAAGTGTTCAATCCTGGTAGGCGCACTGGTGCCAGGATTGGAAAAAAAACTGACAAGATATGGAAATATTCCTACAATGGGGCTAGGCCAGGCCCAGGGGGAGGATGGACCCCCTGTTGTAGAAGGAAGTAGCAGTCCACAAAAAAATCACAAAAACTTGCTTGTGTCTTTTGGCTTTTCCCGGTTAGGGGTCGCCACAGTGGAACTCCGGTCCGCTAATGATTGGCAGTAGATTTTTACGTGCTGGCTTGCCGGGCCTAACGCACAACCTTCAACGAAGGAACACCCATTCACACATGTTGACACACAGAAGACGCTCTAAGGCCAGAAAAGAGCCATGCAGATTATAGAGTTGACTATTGAGGATAAGAAAGAAATTATGGATTGTTACTATTCAAGAAGCCCAGAATTTCCAGACAAAAGATATACAAAAAGATTAAGAGAGAAATTAGATGGAAGAACAATACTTCCACAAGAAAAACTGTCAAAAGCTTCAAATATAAATTTGTGTTCATTAATACAACAGATCCATGAAAAACACTACATAGACCAAGAAACCTTGTGCCATGTGGAAAATGAAGTGACTGAGGAAGTGCAAAAATTTAAAAAACAAAATTTAGAGACATTTGAAGGGTATAAAAAAATATGGAAGTGGGAAGAAAAGGGAGATCTGATATGGTGCAATATTTATGCAAAGGAGAAAAGCCAAATTAATCAACACAAAAAAGATAGCACCAAAGATATTCGAAGAATAATACAGGCAAAGGCATCCAGATATGGAAAATTTCACAATAAAAAATAAGACCACAAATAGTGAATTTAAAATAAAAGATTAGTCAAGAAGAAGTTAAAAAAAATAGAAGCTGAAGTTATGGAATATTTGCAAAGTAAAGGAGGCTATATCATAGAATGATGAAGCAACAAGTCACCAAGTAAGGAAAAACTGGAGGAGCAGGAGATATCTGAAGAAGAAATATGGACATGGGAAAGAAAAATATATTTAATATGGTGCAATATTTATGCAAAGGAGAAAGCAAAACTAATCAATGCAAAAAGAGCAGCACCAAAGATATTTGAAGAGAAATACAGGCAAAGACATCTGGATATGGAAAACTTTACAATACAGAAAATAAGAAAAGAAAGAGGAAAACTAGAAAACAGGATTAGTAATGGAAAGTTACAGAAATAGAAGCTGAGGTTATGCATTACCTGTGAAGTGAATGATTTAGTGTAGAAAATTTAACTCAGCTAACAACACAACAGGATAGAGCAATAGACACCCAAATTAAAGAGACACTTGTGGAGTGGAAAGCATCTAATCAGTTGATGTATGAAGATACTTTGGAGCCTCCCGTAGGAAATCAGTATAAACATTCAGCTGGAGCTATATGGCAAGGGAAAGAACAGGAAACTGTGGCAACTCTAACGCAGTCAATGTTGTGGAGTGATAGGCCAGTGAGTTCCCATATGAAAGAGCAATGGATGACTCAGGGTGGAAGTGAAGAGAATGTGGCACAGGAAGATGCTCTGGAACTTTCTAAAGAATGCCCACAGGAAATGGAGAACAGAGTGTGTCCTCAGTTTCGAAGAAAATTATCTAAGAGAAGAGTTGCTTGAGTTAATTGAGGTGGAGAGACATACTAAAATCAATTAAAGAAATAGACTGCAGAAGATCAATAAAACCCCCAAAGTTAGAAGTCTGATAAAACAAATGAACACAGTAATTAGGACTATCCATAAAGATTCATGCAATATAACAGAAGTAAATAGGACACATTACTGTGCAACCAAATTAATAACAGATAAAGTTCTACCACAAGAACACAGGGTTGTAAGGGAAAGGACAGGGAGAAATCGAATACCATCATGGAAGTATCGAATAGAGAAAACCATAAAGCAACTAAGACAAGAAGTGTTACTGTTAGAAGAGCGTAGAAGAGGGAACAGATCAACAAAAATATTCAGAAAGATAGATGTGATAAAAGCAATGCGCAGTATTATAACGGATCAGGATTTGTTGTGCACGATCACAAATAATAAGAACTTAAACGATACACAGGTAAATATAAAGGAAAAGTACAAAATAAGCAATTTATTGATGACCAAAAAAGTTTTATATAGAATTGGGAAACAAGGTAAAAGGAATTGAAAGACCACCAAAAAATGAAAAAATAGAAACATTTTGGAGAAATATTTATGAAGATCCTGTGGAACACAACAAAGATGCTAAATGGATAGAATAAGTAAATGAAAGAATAAGAAGTTCAAATGTACAGGATATTAAATGGGATGAAGTAATGGCAAGAGAGATTGAAACAAAGTTAAGAAAAGCTTCTAATTGGAAAACCCCAGGTCCAGATGCAGTACCTAACTTCTGGCTAAAAGTATTAGCATCTTTGCATGAAGATTAAGCCATGAGTAAGAACTATTTATATGCACACCCCAAACAAACATCAGCCTGGCTAACAACAGGAAAAATATTGCTCCTACTTAAGAGCGAACCTACATGCTACCCTAAAAACTATAGACCAGTAACTTGCCTTCCGATGACGTATAAACTATACACTGGAATTGATGCAGACAGAGTTTATAGTAATTTAGAAGAAAACTCAATTATGTCAATAGAACAAAAGGGTAATAAAAGAACGTGATATGGAACAAAGGATTATTTGTTGATAAAGTCATAGCTGAGAACTATAAAAAGGGAAAAAAATCTAAGCATGGCATGGGGTAGACTACAAAAAAAGCAGTTGACAGTATCCCACATTCATGGATAAAAAGAGTGCTTAAAAATGTATGATACACCCTACACTGATAAACTACATCACAAACAGTGGCAAACCACTTTCAGTTAAGCTAGGATAGGTTCATAGGTTCATAGCTATTTACCAGGCTAACCACCACAAGGGCCTTTTTAAGCCTAGCCATGCATTCCAAATCTCTGACAAGTTCTGATACCCTTGATAAGTGTAAGCATGGGCCTGGGAGATGAACCATTTAAAGATTACTTGTTTGCATCAGAGACATAGATGCCAAACCAGTGATGAATTTCCAGTTTCCCATCCAATTGTCCAAGTTGCACTTGAATTGGATTAGGGAGGTACTCTGCTTCACATGGATGGGGAGCCTGTTTCATAGATGAGGCAGACTTTGGGATACATACCTATCTCTCCAGCAGGTCCTATTTATATCACAGGCAAGGTTTAAGTCTTTAGAATGGATAATTCTGCTACTGTTTGTTTTGTGGATATGAAGGAGGTCCATCAGAGTGGGATCTGACAATGCCCTGTATGGCAGGCATAGATCTCCCCTCAAAAGCCTGTAGGAGACAGAATACAGGGATAGGGCCTTGAGGCAGTCTGCATAGGACATATTACTTATGCCCTGTATTCTTTTAGTGAGGAACCTCTGTGCACATTCCAGTTGTGGGATATGCCCGGTTAGGTACATACCAAAGGGGGCATTGTACTCAGTGATAGGTCTGATGAATGTTGAATACAGTAGAACAATGACTTTCTTGGACTTAGATGCCATACCTTTGTTTATAAGTTGCGCAACATAGAATGATTTCCTCACCACTGTAGACACATAATGATCAGAGGCTAGATTACTATCTGTGTGTCCCTAAGTCCTTGACTACTGGGTCAAGTCTAAGGGGTGTGTTGTCAATGTGATAGTTACCAGGGATGGATGACTTCCCAAAGGATTCTATTATGCATTTCTTGCATTTAGTTTTAGTCCATGGCTCTGACACCAGTTGTTTGTTTGTGTCAGCCCCTCCTAGAGAACATATGTGTCAGTGTGAGATTCAATGACAGCTCCTAATTTGCAATCATCTGCAAATGTAGTCTGCCAGAGACCACTGACATTGATAAAGGACAAATTATTATTCTAGGGATAAAAATTCAAAGGGGGGTATTCCAGGGTGACTCTCTGTCACCGCTGCTCTTTTGCGTTGTCCTTAACAAACCACTTTGCAGTTAAGCCATGATAAAAGGCAATTATTATTCCAGGGATAAAAATTCAAAGGGGGATATTCCAGGGTGACTCTCTGTCACAGCTGCTTTCTTACCTTGTCCTTAACCAATCAAGCTGTCAGTTTAACAGATTAGGTCATGGCTATAAATTGGCTCCCAGAAAGCAACAAAATGTAAAGACTTCTCATCTTCCCTTTGTAGACCATTTAAAACTGTATAGCTCATCAGATGAGGAACTGAAAGCACAACTCCAAGTAGTCGAAACTTTTTCAGATGAAATAAGAAGGTCATTTGGTCTTGATAAATGTGCAAAAGCAACCTTTAAAGCAGGAAAGCTACAGTACCAAGAAAACATCAGTTTGGGACAAGAATGTGATACAAAAGAACTTGAGCAAGACGCAATGTATAAATATTTGGAAACTGATGAAGAAGCAACAATAAAACATGAACAAATGCGATTAAAACTCAGTAAGAAATATTTTACAAGACTTAAATTAATCCTGAAAACAACACTGACATCTAGGTACAAAGTTCAAGCTCTAAACCAGTTTGCTCTTCCTGTCCTAACTTACAGTTTTGGAGTGATTAACTGGTCCCAAAAGGTGTTGGATAGACTAGATAGGAAAACAAGAAGGAGGCTTCATGCTTGCCAAATAAAAATCAGTGCATACCAAGATTATATAGTCCCAGTTCTGAAGGAAGTATGGGCCTCCGTGAAACTGATTATATATATAGATCTGTAATCATTGGACTGCATACATATCTGCTGACCTCACAAGGCCCAAACATAGTGAAAGTTTTGAAACATGAGAAGAATAAATCTAAGATGACTTCTCTGCTTAGTCTAGCAGAAGCATATTGGTGTCAGGCGGGAATGGAAATCAAACCAGAAGTAGGTAAAAATCAGGCAGCAACTGACTGTGCCAAAAAACAAAAGAAAGAATATGATGTGAAGGATCAGATGAAAAGCAAAAAATGTGGAAAATACATAAATATAGTTGCAAGTATAGAAAACTTCTGGAACAACATCACGTGGATCAGGATCGAATGCAGGAACTGTTAAGGAGCTGTAAATTCAAACCAAAAGATGAAGGGTTAATATTGGTGGCCCAAGATAGTGAACTACACAGACACTGGTTTGCAAAGTCCATTGAACATGTAAGAGAAACAGGCAAATGTAGGTTGTGTAAGGCAGAATTGGAAACAGTTGCACATCTTGTTGCTAGCTGTGACATACTAATGGCAGAAGGACTATATACTGAAAGGCATAATAATGTGGCAAGACTGTTGCTGTGGAGATTGTGCTAACATTATAATACTGAAGTAGCTAAAAAACAATGGAAACATGAGCCACAAAGCATCATAGAAAATGATGAAGTCTACATCACATGGGATTATCCATTACCAAAAGTTCAAAACATAGATGTAAGAAAACCAGATGTAGTGGCCCATGAAAAGAAGACAAAAGTATCATTGATCCTTGAAATCACACACTGTGGAAAAAAGATACCCAGACAGTTCCAGTAGTAGTAGGAGCAACGGGTCTTATAAAAAAGAATCGACAATCATATTTAGATATGTTACCAATACATATAATTCCATACAAATTGCAGAAGGAGTCATTACTGCACACATTGTTGGTGCTGCAAAGAGCACTTCTGGCTGACATCAAATATTGAAACAATACTAATTTCATGAACATTAATCATACTTTGACTTAGGAATGGGGCCCATTCCCATCATGGTATTAGAAATCCGAAAGACTTAGAGATATTAAAAAATTGGGACAACTCCAGGTGTTTACATAGTTCATATGTTCACTTCTGCCATGGTCACTATATTTCATAAAGTGGAGCCTTTCTGTTGACTAACAATTGTGCAGCTAATAAAACTTCAAAGGTGCCAAAATGAGCAAGTAGCTGCACCATAAGTCCAACACATGAAACGAAATGCTCACAAAGAGTAGTTACTCCAGTCTCTTTATTGTTAAGCGCTTTCTTCCCCAGTATACACCTCGGGGACTTCCTCAGAATAGGAAACAGAAGATATTACATTGCTCCAAGTCAACACCCTTTATATGCAATGAAACAATCAAGTAATCAATTATTCTCCCACAATTTTAAAGACATAAGCACTAAAACACTAAAAACCTTTGTACTTTAAATATACACACAAAAAACTTTAGAAAATGTTACATTTTACATTATTAAAAATAATATATTATACAAAATACAATAAAAATTCAGATGTTTAAAGCTCGTTTTCTTAGAACAGGAACCAGGGAAATATGGTTGTTTAACCCTGGTTCCACAGTGGCATTTAATCTAATAATCCAATAAAACTCTCTGAGATCAACCTGAAGCTCCCACCAACCACCTCTAAAATTCCATGGGACAACTTCTAATATGCCAAACTTAAATCTTGTATCTCCCTCACATGCTAGTGTGTGCCTATACAATGCATTATTTACATTCCCCTTATTAATGGCATCAGCATCAGCATACAATTCTGCAGCTATGTCAGATTGTGGCTTTTTGTCTTTATTCCTTTCTGTTTTTGTTACTAGGTCTGGTTAAAGGTGCATAAATAATTTTTTAATAGAATAGCTCATATAATAGTCCATTACTGCAGTGATAAACCAAGATAGTATGTTAAAGGCTAAACATTATTTGGAGTCAAAAATTCAGAGGTTACTGATGATTAATGAGAACAAAGCGTACTGAATAATGTGTTATATACATCGTTCAGTTCTTATACGTGCTTTATTTAAAGAATAGCATTTTGCTGTCTGTCTGCCGCCATGTTTTAATAGATGTTTACTGCACTACTGACTCAACCTACTCATGTCTCTGGAATTGACATGTTTCTGTCACATATGATCAGCTGTTTTAAATAAAGCATCATAAGACCAACCAGGATACATATTTTTGGACCATCACAAAGCAGCACATAGAAACAAAATACAGAAGCCATTTCTTTTATATTAAGCCTAGATGCTGACATGGTCTCATCTCCAACCAAAAGCAGTATCAGTCTGTGTATTAGACAGTTTGATCTTTACTCCATTCCCATCTGACCTGCACTCATCTTCCTTTTCAGTCTCATTCTGCACAACTTTCTACAGCAGCATTTACAGCAACATAAAGCTTGTCAGCCTATACCAAAGACTGTTTCCAAAGGTAGTTCACATAATTTGTAGTCAAATTCTAGAATTCTCTGAGGTATATGGCCAGATATCCTCCCACATCAGTCACATTTTCAGTTATTCAGATTAATACTCTCTAAAAGATCTAGAAAACTGCTGTAGCTAGGGTTGCCATTTGTCCGTTTTTTTGACTGGACTGTCCGGTTTTCTGACAAATTGTCCGGTTACAAATTTCATTCAAAACCGGACATGTGAAGTCTGGGTTTTGTGCCACTGCCACGGTCACAAGCGTTTCTCCCACACTACGCCATCTTACTCTGCAAATCAGAAGTTACTGAGTATTATACAGATCAAGGAGGTTCTACCACAATGCACATACTCATGTCAGGCCCCTCTAAGTGAAGGGCAGAAGCCAATGGTCAGCCTCATTGTAAACAGTTCAATCACATTTTGCAAAGCGTCCTATTACCACGTCACATCCATTCCGTCTAGCCGTCAGTATTGAAGAGAGAAAAAAGCTAACATGAGCAGTGAGTGGGTGCTGTATGAATAAATCTCAGTCTGGGGTATCTCTGTTCTTACTAAAAGGGTTGTAAAATTGCCTTAGGTAAACGAAGCATCATGCCTTTTGACTTCAGGAGGTAAGCAGTGCCTGCATATTATCTACATAGTTTACCATTTTGTTTTTGTACTACTTCTACTTTTAGTACAAAATAGAGTAGTGGGGTTGAGTTTTATTTTAATTATAGGGAATGCAAGAGTGGGGTTAGTATTATGCTACAGAAGTTCAAAGCATGCAGATAACTTATTTTTTTATTTAGTTTTATTCCTTTAAAAAAATGACACACTGGAGGCAGTTTTGCATTTTTCTGGACAGTTGCAAATATTTGCTAATGCCAAATAGATTTGGCATCTCATTTAGCTTAATATATTATTTTGGGAGTCTGTTTATATTACCTGGAATTAAAACCCTCGATTATTGCCGTTCTTAAGCGGTACCCTGTATAATGACAGTACATTAATTTTGGTTGGATCTTCTTGCACATCACATAGACAGATCAGGAATGCCAACTGCTTCAGTTTTTGTTTTTAATTGATTTATCAAAGAGTGCAACAAATCGAGGAGCATGGTGGCACTTAAATGAAAGAGTGCATTGTATAGTGCCATCTACATTTATTGTTTTGTGGTATATGGTGGGCACTGGGAAATTGTCTTCCATTAAGATAGCTTACACTTTTCCAGGTTTACATAGTAGTTTCTCTGTTTGGTAGCCCATGTGTAGGGTTCACAAAGTTGGGTCGTGGTGGTGATGGGTACTAGTTTGGCTTTAGGGATAGTGGTGCACTCTGCAGTCTGCACTGCTATTCTCCAAAGGACTATCTGAGCAACATTTGTTTTGTTGCATCTATTATGTTGTCTGTACGACTGCTGATTATTTGATTGCTCTGAATATCTGGCACTGGTGAAGCTTACACTTTGCATCTTGATCACTGTTTTTAACTACAGTCACAATCCAGGGCATTAAAGAAGCTATTTTTATGTAACTGCAGAAGCCGTAATGGGAAATGTGCATTTGTTTGTGCTCAAGCTGAAGTCATACTTGCAATCTGTCACATATTTGCACTTTGAGATTTCTGATTTTGCACTTGGCTTGTAGGATTGGGACTTGTATACTGTCATCAGTACAAGGTAGTTTATTCACATGGGTGAGCTCCGCCTAAGGTGCCAAAGCACAAAATAATACGCACATTTTATTGACTTTACCAACTTCTACATTGGTTAAGGAACAAACTCTTATTCTACTTCTGGTGTATGCTTTTGGTTTGGCCTTGTATTTGCTTCTGATCTCTTTGGGTGCCAGATAGTACATCTCAGTGCCATCCCAGTCTGAGGTTTACTAGATTGTGTTACTCGGTCTGTACTGGAACAGTAATTACTGCTAAGGAGAATGTTTACTTTCTGCTTGTATAACTAACTTTAAACTACTCCTGTGGGAAATGCTGTTTCATCTAGGTATTCTTGTGAGTCACCCTGAAGGCTGTTACACAGGGTTTTAGGCTTTATTTAGTGTACTGTTTTTCTCCTGTACTATGCTGTTGAAGCCAGTTATGCTACTGTGATGTTGTTTTCCATACTCAATGCATTTTTACCGGCGCAGTTCTGTTGAGTGCCTTTGTAGTAGGCTTTTTTTAATACACTGAAAGGAGTACACTTGCTGAATGTTATGTACATGTTTATATTACTGTATACTGATTGTTCTGACATGTTTGTACCAGCACATCTGTAGTTTCACTTTCTGTGTACTAATCACCTTAGATACTGTGCTAGGAGTACAATTCTTGAATGTTAATGCATACCTATTTCACTGTACAGTATTCTAGTGTCTGCTGCTCATCTTTATCCTCATCTGTCCAAAGCCATATACAATTTGCTTCTCACATTACTCTTTCCAGTTAACTTCCCCATTACCTTACTGTTATCACCTATAAATCCCCCTGTCATCCTCAGACTGCATTTCTCCCTCCAGAGTTTTCATATCAGCACTTGCTTCCCCCCATCCTGAACACACACTAGGCCCTCCAGTTACTCCTTGTCCCTATCTCGTCATACTTTTGTCTATTGCAACCCTCACCTACATCCACTCTCTCATGCTACACTGTGTTACCCCCCTCCAAGGATTTAAATTTTGCTTGTGACATAAATAGGCCATGTGATGTTGATGAGACACAAATGTGTCTCAGAGGGTCCCCATGCACTGGAACAGGCTTCCCATCCATGTGAAGCAGAGTCCATCCCTAGCCCTATTTAAGCATAACTTTGACCAATAGGTGGGGAATTGGAAATCATCCCTGTTGCCACCTATCCGTTTTTTTTCTGGACTATCCACAAATCAAATGAATTCTCTAGTAGTCAGGAAAACACTGCACAAACTCCAGTATTCTGTTTTACAAAAGGAAACAGACTATCAGTGTTTGTTAAATTGGCTGATTTACTATGCTTTTTTATAGAAAAGCATAGTAAATCAGCTGAAAGCAGGCATCCGGAACAGAAGAAGAGGGCCTTCCCATCAGCTGATGTCACAGTGATGTCACAAAATGGGTGGCGCGTGGATGGGAGAGGGGGTGGGAATGGGTGGAATTATGGGTGATGCGAGGCGCGTGACAGTCCATTTTTAGCCACAAAGAAAGCTGGCAACCTTAGCTGTAGCTCTTGGACATAGACTGCTAACTACCAATCAGCCTTGTAGTTAATTCCTGTGTCTCTTAGGTAGTTAAGCCCTATGTCTCATAGGTAGTTAAGCCTTATGCCTCACAAGTTAAGCCCTATGTCTGACAGTTAAGTCCTTTGTCTCTTAGGTAGTTAAGCCCTATGTCTGACAGTAAGTTAAGTCCTGTGTCTCATAGGTAGTAAAGCTATATGTCTCACAGATAGTTAAGCCCTATGTCTGACAGTTAGTTAAATCCTATGTCTCATTGGTAGTTAAGCAATATGTCTCACAGGCAGTTAAGCCCTACGTCTGACAGTTAGTTATCTCCTATTTTTCATAGGTAGTTAAGCTCTAAGTCTCACAGGTAGTTAAGCCCTATGTCTGACAGTTAGTTAAGTCCTATGTCTCATAGGTAGTTAAGCTCTAGGTTTCACGGGTAGTTAAGCCCTAAGTCTGACAGTTAGTTAAGTCCTATGTCTCATAAGTAGTTAAACCCTAGTTCTCATGGGTAGTTAAGCCCTATGTCTGACAGTTAGTTAAGTCCTATGTCTCATAGGTAGTTAAGCAATATGTCTCACAAGCATTTAAGCCCTATGTCTGACAGTTAGTTAAATCCTATGTCTCACAGGTAGTTAAGCCCTATGTCTGACAGTTAGTTAAGTTCTATGTCTCATAAGTAGTTAAACCCTAGTTCTCATGGGTAGTTAAGCCCTATGTCTGACAGTTAGTTAAGTCCTATGTCTCATAGGTAGTTAAGCAATATGTCTCACAAGCAGTTAAGCCCTATGTCTGACAGTTAGTTAAATCCTATGTCTCACTGGTAGTTAAGCCCTATGTCTGACAGTTAGTTAAGCCCTATGTCTCATAGGTAGTTAAGCAATATGTCTCACAGGCAGTTAAGCCCTATGTCTGACAGT
The DNA here is from genome assembly GCF_019279795.1 of Protopterus annectens. NCBI lineage: Eukaryota > Metazoa > Chordata > Ceratodontiformes > Protopteridae > Protopterus > Protopterus annectens. Next base: position 490,557,291 of record NC_056734.1, read on the forward strand.
TAGTTAAGCCCTATGTCTCATAGGTAGTTAAGTGTGTGTCTCATAGGTAGTTAAGCCCTATGTCTGACAGTTAGTTAAGTGTGTGTCTCATAGGTAGATAAGCCCTATGTCTCACAGGAAGTTCTAGTATTTGGAACTGACAAACTTGCTACTAAGAATAAACAAGCACCAAGTTATTGTTTCCTGTCTTTAAGGCTCAGCTAATGTCAAGAAAACATTATATGAGCAACAATCTGTCAGTATCAAATGCATCTTGACTTTTACTATTACAGGCTTAAATTTATTTAACATTTGTTTACCAGGAATGTCCAAAGCCAAATTTCAGCAAAGACCTGGGGAGAAACACTCCCGATGCACGTCTTTGAAACGTGGGAGGAAACCAGAGTACCCAGAAGAAACCCACATAAATGCAGGGAGGACATGCAAACTCCACACAGAAGGTTCCCACCAAAAATCAAACCAGAGAACCTCTTGCTGTGAGGTGACAATGCTGCCTATACACCGTCCATTAAATGACATTGGCAAGTGTTTTTTAGATTAGATAAAAGTGATAAATGATCACATTATTTAGCCAAAGGCAAAGGTGGCAAATATCAGCATGCCCCCACTGGTTCTTTAAGAATTTTGGGCAGATTTGGCTCCATAACATTTGGGGAAGGTGGTTTTCCTGTATTAATGAGTACTACTGTACTATAGGGAAAAGTGGCGGGATGGATGTTCGAGTATTTTTTTCCAGCAAGACATAGTTATCACTATAGATATGGTGGCAACAATTTGTTATAGTCAGCTTGACTTTAGATACGGTGGTAATAAACTGTTATACTCAGCTTGACTTTAGATATGGTGGTAAGAAACTTTTACACTCAATTTGACTAGATTTGCAAAGTATTCATTTGTAAATTTCAGTGTACAGCTATTTTTGATATAGGTATTTATGTAGTTCTTTATTTATACACTGACCAGCCATCATGAGAATGAATAAAAATGGGTTCAAATAATAATGATAAATGCACACTGAAATAATATAAACATAAGTTCAGAAGAATTAGTGCAGAGTTGTAAAATTGCAAAAAAAGTAATACGTATATACATTTGTTGCCACAGTGGCCTAATGACCCAATGAGTAAGACACTGGCCTCCTAAGCCAGGGGTTGTGGTTCAGGTCCTATCTGAGGTGATATAGTTAACCACAGCCTCCAGACAGGCTTTGTTCTGGCAGAATGGAGGTTAGCAACAGTCATCTCTCTGCACAAGGAAGGACCATAAATTGACCCATGGAACTATAGATCCAGTAACCCTGACTAACTTCATCTGTAAGGCCATGGAAAGAATCTTTATGGAGCTTATCAACAAGGACATGAGCTCAGTCCAGTTTGGATTCGTTAAGAGATGAGGGAAAGACTGTGCATACCACCTACCTTGACCTGGCCAAGGCATTTGATACAATTTCCCACTCAGGTATTATAGAGAAACTCATTCAACTGGACATAAACCCCTATATCACCAGGTGGGTAGCAAAATGGCTCACCGACAGGACACATACTGTCAAAGTGGGTGAATCTACCTCTAGCAAGAGGCAGGTCAACAGCAGCGTACCACAGGGTGCTTTACTAGTACCGCTTCTGTATGGTATTTATTTCTCAAAATCAAGGCACATGTAGATGGCCTTTGTAAAATGGGGGCAATCACTGATTCCCTGAATGATATTGAAATACTACAGAAAGGATTAACACAAACAAATGACTGGTGCCAGAGCCATGAATTGAAACTAAATGCAAAAAATGCATAATTATTCCCTTTGGGAAAGCAAATACCCCAGTTAATTACATTACAGAAAGCACCCCTCTAATAATAGACCCAGTGGTATGTGATTTAGGTACTCTGGTTGGTAGTAATCTGAACTTTAACCACCATGTATCCACAGTGGTCAGAAAGTCTTTCTACATGGCACACTAATAAGTAAAGCTATGGCATCCAGATCAAAGGACATTATAAGTCCATTGTGCTTGGCACTCATAAGACCAATAATTGAATACAGTGCACCCTTTTACATGTGCCTTGCCAGACATCTATAACAGCTGGAGTGACCCCAGAGGTTCCTCACCAGAAAGATACCATGTATAACAACCCAGTCTTGCACAGAAAGATTGAAAGCCCGATCACTATTTCTGTCTCCTGCAGACTACTAATGGGCAGTCTGTGTCTGGACTACAGGGTAGTCTCTGATGCAGCCCTGATGGAAATGTTACACATTCATAAATCAAACTGCACAAGGGTCACTCATTCCCGGTATCTTAACCCAGCCTCTGACATACGTAAATCATGGTGGAGAGATCGATAAACCTCACTGAGACTACCCCATCTCTGGAACAAGCTTCCCATTCATGTGAAGGAAAGCCCTTCCCTGACCATCTTCAAGCATGACCTAGATCAATGGATGGGTAATTATAAAATTTACTCCTGGGGTGGCACCCATGTCCCTCATTGACAGAGGCAGTCCTTGTTAGATACCATAGCATAGACTCATCATGCCTCTGTGAACTTTGTTCGCCTAGCTATTGAAAATTAGGAAACTTGGGTTAAATATGGCTAGGCTTGCAATAGCTCTTGGTTTTGGGCTGTTAGCTTAGTAATCTCCTATGAACCTATGAATCTATGTAGAAAAACAGAAAAAGAAGCACCAGAGGAGTAAACAACTAACGTGTCTGCAAATAGCTGAGGAGTAGAGTAATGTAATAATTTACAGATATTTATTGAAACAGTGGCGCTGGATAATATCTAAGCAGTGTAATTTCAACATCTGAAACAGGAGCTAGTAGAGGAGTTTAACTTAGGAATGACAAGCGGAATCCTATTCCACAAGGCAGGAACTAGTTTATGGAAAGCATGTTCATCAAACCTTAGTATGAATGGACGACTTAGGTTCATAGGTTCATACTAGGCTATCTGCCCTAGGGCATTTATAAGCCTAACCAGAGTGTGTTTGGCTTTCGCCACCCATTTTAAATTAATTTTGCTATGCCCTTTTTCGAGGTTAGTATACTGTGCCTCTGTCTAACAGTGACACAGAAGTGATACCCGGGGTAAACCTATGATCTCCCATCCACTCATCAAGATTCCTCTTGAAGAGAGTCAACGAGGAACTCTGCCTAACCTGGACTGGGATTTTATTCCAGAGTGAAGGGAGCCTCTGGGTTATGAATCTGTCCCTCCAGCATGTCCTATTTATTTCAGTGCTGAGGTTCAAGTCTCTCGAGCGCGTAGCTCAATGGGATTTGGATTTTCTGAGGTGCAGCATGTCCATTAATTCCGGGTTGGACATGGCTTTATACGTCAGGCACAGATCGCCTCTGAGCAGGCGGTATGCCACTGAGTAGAGCTGGAGTTTCTTTAACCGGGCAGCATATAGCATCTGTTTGAGCCCTTTGATCCTCTTGGTGAGGTACTTTTGGGGTCTTTCCAGTTGCTGCAGGTGTCTGGTAAGGTACATCCCAAAAGGGGCATTGTACTCAATTATGGGCCTGATGAGGGATGAGTAAAGAGGCACGATGACCTCCCCTGATCTAGATGTGAATCCCTTCATGATTAGGTGGGATATATAAAATGTTTTTCTAACTACTTTGGCCATGTAGTTGTCAAATGAGAGATTGCTATCAACTTGAGTCCCCAGGTACCTAATTACTTCTTCCGTACTTAATGGATTACCACCTATGTGGTAATTTGTGGGCACTTTGTTTTTGCCAAAGGGGATGACTATGCACTTTTTGGCATTTAGCTTAAGGCCATGGCTCTGGCACCAGTTGTCTGTTTCTATGAGGCCCTTTTGGAGGATGCTTGTGTCAGCTGGAGAGTCGACTATGGCACCTAATTTGCAGTCATCTGCGAACTTGGTCAGCCACAGTCCTTCCGTGTTGGCCTGTACCTCCGAGAAATATATAACGAACAAGAGTGGTCCCAGGACTGAGCCTTGTGGGATGCCACTTGTAACTGATTTGGAGTCTGACATGGCTCCAGCAATTCTAACCATGTGGGTTCTGTCCTTGAGCCAGTTTGCAACCCATCTAGTGACATAGGAGTTTATATTTAAGCTGGTGAGCTTATCTATAATGCCCAAGTGGGATATTGTATCGAAGGCTTTTGTGAGGTCCAGGTAGGCTGTGTGGACCACCTTCCCCTCATCAATGGCCTTGGTGACTGTTTCAAAGAAATCGACCAGGTTTAAGGGGCAGGATCTGCCCTTAACAAAGCCAAACTGGGTAGGATCCAGTGTCTGTAGGTCCCCAATATCTTTATTTATGAGGTCCATGATGATCCTTTCCATAGCTTTGCAGACCAAGCTAGTCAGGCTTATGGGGCGATAGTTTCCAGGATCCGTTGAGGCACCACCTTTGTGGAGAGGGACCACTGTTGCTGTATGCCACTCTTTGGGTACATAACCTGTAGTAAGGCTGAGATTGAACAGTAGTTTTATGTTTGGGTTTAGCTCTTCTTGGAGTTCATGTAGGATGCAGCCCGGGACACCGTCTGGTCCCATTGATGCTGTGTTTTTTGCTTTGGAGAGGGCGGCTCTTACCTGAGCATCTGAGATGTCAGGGGGGCAGCACTCTGCTGGGATAGATATTTGCCCTTTTGGTGGGGGGGGGGAGTGTGCGCTGAACCTGTCAGCTAGGATGTTGGCAATGTCTGTGGGTTCGGTGTATTTTTTGTCATTTTGGACTAATTCTGTGCGTATCTTTGAATGCCCACCCAGGTTCCTAACATAACTAAAGAAAGCCTTGTGATTATCCTTAGTGTCCTGTGCAATTTTTCTCTCGAATCTGGCCTTAGACGATTTTATGAGTGCCCGTAGTTTTTTGCTAATACTGATCAGAGATGCCTTCCCTTTTTGGGATTTTGCTCTATCATGTAATAGCTTCCTCCTTCTATTGTATAGTTTGTTTATGGCTGGGGTCCACTAGACAGGACATCTGCCTTTGGAGGATTGGGTCTTGGTTTCATTTGGGATTGCATGATTCATGCATTCCTGAAGGTGTTCATAGAATGCGTTTATAAAGGATTCTGCGGTCTGGGCCGTATTTTCCACAGGCCTGGGGGCTTTGAAGGATTCCACCTCGGTTTTGGGGCGTGTGAAATTTGCTTTAGAGAAGTTTTTCACTGTGGTTTTCTGGGCAGGGGGTGGGGTCGGGATGTGAATATCCAGTGAGATTAGTTTATGGTCTGATCTTACCAGTGAGGGATACACTTCTGGTCTGGAGCATAGAGTCCCCATGTTGGTGATGATCAGGTCCAGTATGTTTTCCCCTCTTGTGGGGAAAAGTAAAGTAAACTAAACTGTAAAGTAACTGCTGTTATCTGAGTTTAATAGTGAGAACTAACTGTTCGTGGGAGAGATGGCTGAGTAGAAGGAGGGCAGGAATTGTCATAAGTAGTTCGTAAATGGTGGTGATGAACAGAAAGATGCTCTAAGATAAATTTGAAGGGTACGGATTGAAAGAAGTAAATAACAGTGGTGTGTCCTTGGATGCAAGAGGTTAATAAAGCAACATATTTTATTGAGGACTTTCAGAGTGGCAGTCAGTAGTGGAGTTTATGGTTAAGAATGGTCTTGACTGTACAAAACTGGTATTGAATGAGAGGATATGAACAATCCTATAATATAGCTTAACTTATGGAAACACTTTAGAGATAATTAGTTCAGTGTGCAAAGCTAGTGTAAGGCTAGGCCAAAGAAGAAAAGCTAGGTATCATATGTCGTAACTGGCTTCATTTATTTGTCGGTAGGTCAGTAATCTTGAAATAAGTGCAGTCGTTTAGCCACTGGAAGTGTTGGATATTATAGTTCTGGTTTGGAAATGCTATCAATAAGACCATGTTATGAAATCAGAGAGAGAAGTGTTATGATCATTCTGACACTGGTGGCATAGTAGGATAAAGCCTTGACTACAGCTCAGGTGACCCATGTTTGATCAGTGGTTCAGGCAACTGACGAAGTAGAAGGGGAGTGATGGATGTGCTTATTCCAGGGATGGTGGGTGGTTATGTAGGCATTCCCAGTGGTCACCAGTGGTGGAGGCTTGAAACTTTGCATGAGAGGGAATAGCTTAGAATGGGTAGGAGATGCTACTAAAGTGGTGGGGTACTTTGCATGCACCTACTGCACTCTTGACCACTGAGCATTAGTATGGTGCTATGCTGAAAGGAGGGATGAAGGTTAAGGCATAACAAACCCACCAACAGAACGTAGACCACCAAGAACCCCAGGACATACTTAGGCGTCACAATTGGCCCCAGAAGAAGTGAAGCAATTCTTGGGGGGGTGGAGAAGCTGGTAGACACAGTGTGGCTATAGACCACTGGGCAGCAAGGGCATAGGATGATGCAAGGGGGGCCTAAAAATGTAAAAAAAAAAAATATATATATATATATATATATATATATATATATATATGGGTCTATTGCGTATAACCAAACTGTCCTAACACCAACAAAATAAGTTCAATCATCCACAATAGCAAAAAAAAAAAAAAAAAAACGAAAACAATAATATTGAGAGGAAAAACTATTTCCTCTCCTGATATTAAAACTTAAACCCCCTGTAACCCTAGCCTCAAATTTGTCCGAATAGCGGCAGTGTTACAGGAAGGTTTTAATGACGTTAAGGTTTAGGGTTAGGGTTGGGGAAGGGGCAGCATTAGGGTTAAGGTTAGCACCCATTACTAAAGAGGGCAGGGGGCTCCACCCTCTCTGCACCACCTACACAAGACAGACTTAAACACACAAAATTCACAAACACTCATAAACAACACTATATCTATACCCTAACCTAACTCTTACCCTTAACCTAAAATACACAGACTCGCAGACAAACACAAAACACCAATACATCACTCATCCTCGACCCTAAGCCTAACTCACACGCATACACACACACACACACACACACACACGCACACACACACACACACACACACACACGTACACACACACACACACACACACACACACACACACACACACACACACACACACACACACACACACACACACGCTGACACCCTCCCAACAACACCTGTATCGACATTCCATACCATCTAGATATCCACTGGTCGGCGATCTGTACCATCCACATTAAATCATACCCCTGCACTTGTTGAACAAATGTATGTTCGGTCAAATGGAGGGAGATTTGTGTGTGTGTGTGTGTGTGTGTGTGTGTGTGTGTGTGTGTGTGTGTGTGTGTATGTGTGTGTGTGTATATATATATATATATATATATATATATATATATATATATATATATATATATATATTCCTGAATATTGTTCTGCAAAGGTTTCAAAATAATTGCAGGAGTTAATTAAGAGGAGTTCATCAGCAGAGGTATTTTAATTTTATAAAGGTACTTATACTAGTTTTGTTAAACATGATGTGTAATGCAAGAAACATCATTTACAAATCCCTTGAGCTCAATGCTCTACTATTTATTTTATTTATTTTATTTTTATTTATCATTTGTTGACCGGGAAAGTCCGACTAGGTTCCACAGAGCCTGTTTTCAGCGGAGGCCCGGGGAGAAATGCTCCAGATGTACTATGTATGTATGTTTAGATATACTAAATATGAAAAACATCAATGAAAAGGTACAAACAGAGCAATGTTTATTTCTAATGAATCTCCTGCAACTGTTCCATATTATTTTATTGATTTTATCATTTGTTAATTGCCTAATCAACTTAATATTTTTTTCAGCATGTTTGGGAGGAGGAAGTAGGAATATTTTATTTTATTTTATTTTATTTTTTTATTTTACATTTGTTTACCAGGAAAGTCCGACTGGACACAGGTCCGTTTTCAGGGGAGGCCCAGGGAGAAAAGCTCCACAAATATTACATTACATTAGTTAACATTACCATGTATACAAAACATTAGTTAACATTAGCATGATACAAAAACAGTATTCATGCAGACAGCTACACAAATAGATACATTACATCAGTAATATTCACAAGGTACAAGATATTCAAACTCAGAGTACAGTATGTTAGTTAATATATGACAAATATCCATGCAGACATAGGAATAACATGCAAAGTTCACACTCATGGTGAATGGAATTCAGGATTTAGCCCAAGACCTATGAGAAATGAGGTTGAAATCTTACCATCTAGTAACCATATTTCCCAAATGGGAATTAACACAACTATAGAACCCAGAAAATAGGTGGGGCATAAGTATTTATCTTAAAGATATCATCTGCTCATCTTTAATTGCACTTGCAATGATGCCAAGATTATAGATATTGCGATTCCTTAGAAAAACTGGAATATTTACATCATTCTTATTATTGTAGCACCAGTTTGATTACTGATGACAGTAATACTTTTGGCCATAAGTTTAATCTTTGTTTACACTGGTCTATTAACTTTCTCATGTGTGATTTAAATTTTCTGAGTATCATATTGGACAATTAAACAAAGTATTATCTAAAAAGTATGTTTGTAGGCTTCTGTAATATGCATTGGTGACCAGCTAGACTCAATAAGTTCATTTTACATCTTGGGGTAACACAAGTTAGATATAGTAGTAGGCTAGATGTCAAGTCCCTTTAACCCTTGAGATCCTTGGACCACATTTGCACCTTAGGCAGTTAGATTAAATGTGCATCATAGGTAGTGTTTGTGTTATTAAAAACAAAATTGTTGCTAGAACTGCTTAGAGAAAATTCTATAAAGATAATTGCACTAAGTACTTAAAACCTATCCACAGAAATAGCTGCATAGATTATATTTAATTGTTAGGCTATATTTTTAATAAGATATTTCACCCACAGTGAAATATATATCTAAAGCAATTAGCAGATTTAAAACTTCTGCTACAAAAGGCCATTGGCAAAGAAAAGCTGAGAAGCTCTGTTCTAAGAAGAGACATCAGTTTAGGGTTTAAGACAGGTATCCAACTTGTACTAACCTTGTCAGATTTAAGACTGCATGAAGCACCTTGAGGAACACTATAAAAGGAATTAAGCCAAAACGTGCCCCTTATCCTCATCATTGTATTGTTATAGCTTCACATTAGATTACAGGTCTAACCTCCATTCCAGCAGGTAATATGTAATCCTATAATATCACGTAGATTGAATTTAGTGCCCGACAGACCCTTGATATCTTTCACTTTCCTCATTTCTGTTTCCGTTGGCCACAGACCATGAAGACCCCTTACTTTTCACAGTGCATATTCTATATTCTTTCAGAAAGTAAATTCTCTCAGCTCTAGTTGTTATTGTTAGTCATCACCCAAAATGTTGTATTCTGGGAATATGAATTGCTAAGTTTTAGTAAAGTGAAGCTTTCTTCTAATGACTTAATTATTTGAGAACAATTTATAAGGAAAACAGAGCTGAATTCTATTGCAGCACTACATAAACCAATTGAGATGTCCTATTGTCAGTCTGAAAAGTGTTGCTTTAATTCATGTACCTCTACAAAATGAAAGAGCACAAAATACCTCAAGTAGCTTTTCATCTGCTTTATCAGTTCTTTTTAGTGACAATCTGCTGCTGTCGGTCAGAGATGAATGATTATTTTTTGCTAAATTAAAGTTGATTTCAACCAGGTCTACGACATGATATTTCTAAAAACGCATCTGAGCATCTTGCACATATAAGTTAATTTGTTGTTTCTTGTTTTGCTGATTGGCTGCATGGTAGAACTTTTTCAATGCAGAATAAAAATGTCGACTCTTCCTGAAAAACAGTTGCTGTTGATGTTCATGAAGGTATGAATCGGGTAACTTTATTTATTTAATATATTCATTGTTTTTGTTTAAGGAGAGCATGAGGTTTGGTACTTCCAAGTTTGCAGCCGCCAAACCTGGTATGGTATTTACACCCATGAGTGATCATTTTAATAGGCAAAACATATTTCACTCAATTATACTACTAGTTGATAAAGAATATATTAACATGGAACACCAAGAAAAGTTTGATTATACATTTTGGTTGTAAGAGTAGACAATGACGATATGTTGTCAACACTATTAGCCTTGCATCTGTGGCTCACTGTACAGGTCTGTGGAGCTTTTCTGATAATAAGTTTGCATTTATCTATCACATGAGCTACATTGTGTGCCAATATTCTTACACTACAAGGAATGTTTCAAATTCCATTGCAGGTATAAAAACATCTGTTATAATCCAAAATATATGACTTTAGTCAAACTTATTATATGGTATGACACCTTATTTTACATATATTCAAAAAAGATATTATGAATGTTGAAAGGACAAGTGACTCTTTTATGAAACAATGAAATGGTTTCGGGTCCCTTTGTTAATCTGCAAGGTTGCCACAAGAGCAGCTTTTCTCTACTACTTATCATGTAGGGTGGAGCTACTTTATATCTATAAAAGAACTGATAATGTTGAGAGCTGAACATACTTTGGTCCAATGTAAATGTCCATTCTCAAGGAAGTAACTGTGGAAAATTCCACACAGCAGAACACTCACACAAAGAACAAGTATTGCAAAAGTCCAGAATTACCTACCTTTACCCCCTGCATTCAATCAGTTCACTTCTTACTTTTTATCAAAGTCAGGATCGTTTAGTTGGTAACATCAGATATAGGCAAAAATGTGGACCATTCCATTGCTTATTTCAGATTTAGGTCAAAAGCTGAAGTACAAAATCTCCGCAATAGCCTTCCTGAAAGGCTTAGAGTTTGTGAATGTCTTTACATTTTGTTTTCCACAGATCAATAACATTAAACGTTACCCTCTTACTCTTGTCTACATGGATTTTGGGAGCTGTGCAGTGCCACTACAGTCCTCAATACTTTTTTTCTCATGTTTAACAATGTTCTCATTGGGAACCTAATAATATTTGCTTTACTCAGCTGCACAAAGCTTTGTGTGGGCCATTTTAAGCTTAGCCAATTAACTCATGTGAGAATCAAACCCTGAACAGTGTGTCTGTAAGAAAATTATCTTAACAATTATGCCAACCTTCCGCTGGTATCAACAGAGACCTTCACATGTGCTGTTGCTCAGATGTGTCTGGCGGATGCTGCCATGGATATGTAACAGCTTGCGTTTGTAGTGTATGGTGGAGTAGGCTGCAGGCAGATGATTCAGTCATATTGAGCACCTCCTGTTGTTGTTGATTTGTTTGACCAGTGGGCCCCTCCTACCAGGCCACCAGAGGATGGCCAGACTACTCACAGCAACTATGCAGGAACATCACGGATGTGTCCATGTAATTTAGTTTCTAGGCCAAGTTGGCAACTCTCCTCCAGCCAGTATCTCACTCTATCCCTGACTGGTTTCACTCCCTTCCAGTTCCATCATGTTCCATACCATGTGTAAATTACAACACTCCCCATCACTTTTTGTCCACTCCTTTATGTATGTGTCTCTTCCTTGTCACCCCATGCATGTACAGCTCTATTGTTTCCTCTGTGAACTATCCTACCCCAAAAAGAATCACCTGCCTAACCACCCCACCTTGCAATCTATCCTACGTGTTATTTGTGTGTATTTCCATTCTGCTTTCTGTCTTCACCATTCCTACTGTTCTATAACCCATTTTTTCCCTCTGTAAATTACTGATCTGATTGGGAGGATATCAAACCCCAATGTTGTTTCCTACTTTTATTTGTGGTACATTGTGGCAGTTTGCTGCATGCTGCCCAACTAAATGGTTGTATATGCTTAAAGGTCTCATTGCTCTGATCTGGTGTTCCATTGTCTATACATGTCCACTTTTTATTAAACATGATGGTCATGTTGCTCGTACCTGTGCAGTAGTGCAAGAGCCATCCAGACAGGAACTGTAGCATGTGTATAGAGCTATTATGTAGTTGACAAGTGATTATATAAGGCTATTTAGGAGGGAAATCAACCTCAGTTATACATTTTTAGTGAGCTTTGTCTTGCTGTGATGTGAAGGCTTTCTATGCTTGCACAGTGTAATCACGTGTTAAATATTTATGAGCACCATCCTGTGTGCTCTTAAATGCTTAAAGCAGTAAATCAAAGGGACAGTAAATTAAAGCCTTCAACAGACAATCTGCTTGCTTATTCAGGTCATCATTGATGCCATTTAGTTAAAAATACTTACTTTTAAGTAAAAACATAATAACTACAAGATTCAGCTTCAGATGGCTGGAATTGAAACAAAATCTGGGGCATGTCATTTCACTTTTCAAAAGTATGGTATGGTGAAATTAGTTCATAATTTGAATGCAGAGTGATAATTCATTCTGTAAGTGTGAATCTTTATTTACTGGTCTTAACTATTTACCAAATTTTCTTTATATTTAGATCAATTCACTTTTTTTTTAACTAGTGGTGCATTTTCCAATAAATTTTCCAGTAGCCATGAGCTGAACAGAATGAAAAAAATGCGGTCTTGGTTTAGGAACAAATTGAACCTAGTGACTGATAAACCAATGCCATGGACTAGCTGAAATGTATAGTTTTTGTGGTGTGCTGTGCCTTGTAATAATTATCACAATAATTAATAAAGAGAAGCTTTGTTATCTTACTTAGGTCTGGGTAGACAATGGAACAAGAAAGGGACAGATTTGTTTCACTATCAAAAAGAATGTATATCTGATTTGTTCTGATTATTATTTAAAGTTTGCAGAGGTCATGAAGTTAGGAGACTTTCCTCAGGATTTAGAAAGATTATTGCTGACCCTGCTAGTTGGGCAACGCAGTTATGTCCATTATTATAAAAGCAATAACCTGTGATTCAGAAATATGATAAAGCCACACTGAGCAACAACTCATTAGTGGGTCATTATCATATCTCTGAATTGAAAACTGTGCTGTTAAAACCTGCAGCAGTGGTCTCCCTATTACCTGAAGCAGTGTGGTGGCACAGACACACTCCAACATGCACATACATACATGTATGGCTTTGCAATGGCATGATCCTTCAGTTGAAGTGAATGGGTGCATGCCATCAAAAGACAGTGTACACATTTTCCACTTCAAAGCACCAATAGCACAGTAGAACTGTACATATCCTGCATTGGTGCTGTTAGTGCTCCAAACAACTGATGGGTAGTTAAAGTCTCCTAGAGTGATGGGCTTCTTATTAATGGGGAGTTCATCCATAATGTTTAGGAACCTGACACAGACTTCCAGGATCATGGGAAATGCTCTGTAACAGCTGACAGCTCATTAAGATCAATGTATGGATCTCTGGGAATTTCTCTAGAAGTGATATTATTTGATATGGTGTCTGATAAATATGGATTCAGAATCACAGCTGCAATTAAGTGTAATGGTGTACTAAGCACTAAACCTAGCTTCTTAGAAAACTTTCACGTCACTAGTGGGCTTAAAATATTTCATATAGTCACTGGGCAGGATTTATTATTAGTCACAAGACATGCCACTGAATGCACACATAGACAAACACTCACACACATGCACACACGCACATACACACACACACACAAACACACACACACACACACACACACACACACACACACACACACACACACACACACACACACACACACACACACACACACACACGCACACACGCACACACACACACACACACACACACACACACACACACACACACACACACACACACACACACACACACACACACACACACATCATTAGTGGCTGGGTGCAAGGTAGGCCAATGACTGGTACCTGCTACTACATAGGCCATACAGTGGGCCACATTCTCATATTATAGAACTTAGAGTGCTTTAAATGGTCACTCAACAAGATTCATTATTATTCAGAAGGTATTTAACTGTGGCATACACACACAGACATACAGACACACAGACGCACATATACTCATAACTACAATATAAGCATCTAATCCTCACAGATGTCAGGACATGTGGTGCAGTCCTGACACAATACCAGGCAAGGGGTACAATTCGAAAAGTATGTACTGAGTTAGGTTCTTTACCTATTCCATACTGATGGCCAGCATTTGCATCACATTAGGCCTCTGTGCTTCATTGGTTATATCATTTCCCTGCAGCATATGGATCCTTATCACTCTGGCCTTCCTGATGACATAGCATACAAAGCACACTTCCTTCCGCTGTGGCTGTGGAGTTGCTGTGCTCTTCACATTTAGCACTGTTTCCACAGATCATGTGCAAACATGTTTAAGAACTGCTGTGAGTGTGAATCTATGTTGATAGCTGCAGCACCCTTATCGGTGTTTCTGTTGTATAACCTCTGCATCTCTGTATGGGTGGTATTACCTGGCAGGTTGTAGCTGAATATGGTAGTACTTCTGCTATGTACAGAACTGGTGCATGATGTCTGTGCGGTGGCTTTTGTCCAGTTAGAAGCCTTTGCTTATTGCATTGCAACATTGTCTTGATTGATGACTGTAACACTTGGTGTGTCTATCTCCAAATCATGGAGGTGCTAATATGGCTTTCTCATTTGTATATGGGTGTACATTGTTAACCAGGCTGATGCACAACAGTATGCTATTTATATAACCTTACTGTGATTTTGTTTATTTAGTTGTTTGTGTGTTTGTTCATTTGTTTGTTTACTGACTGTGATGATGTCTTATTAGGATGTGGCTTATTTTCATTAAAGGCATGTGGGAAAATCTTCACAAAGTTATAACATTTTCTCATGTTACAATCTGTGCTTAATACAGAGATTGTAAAGTAATTATCCAGCAAATAAAACATAAAGTAGATGCACTGAGAGTGCACAGAAAATGTTCATTTTAAAACATAAGATCTATATTCTTAAAATATCAAAAGGCTAATGAAAGGGTATTGCAAATAACATGCCTTCTTGCAGTCTAGACAAGAATGACATGTTGAATGATAGCATTCTTACATATGGATGTTCTTTCTGTGGTAATTTATCCTTACTGACAGTGACTTTGTGAGTTCTAGACTGTTTGATACTATTTCCTACTGAGGAATCTTATTTGGAGTTTAGTAGGCCATCAATATGTATACATTATCATATGGCATAAATCAAAGACTATGAATTTCAACACGTACATAAATGTTTTTTTATCTAAAATCAAGCTGGATAGATAATTTCTTTTGAAAATCAGTAAATATATTGTTTATCAGCTTCTCTGTGGTTTGTCAACAGCTGTTTTGTTACCAGCTATATGATCCTAGCTATATGATTGCTTTCTTATCCTGTCGATGTCACAAACTATCGAATCTTGTTTCATTGCAGGGGCTGTAATTGGTTCTTAAGTGTCATGTGAAACCAAGAAAAGGGAAAAAGATGAGTTTTTTTTTATTCTCCATTTCTCCAAGTTTATGTGAGTTCAACAGAAGTATATTTAGACATCAGAGGTGTGGGAGATGCAGGTGTGGACTCCTCTACAAAAGTAACATCTTTAACTAAAGTGCATATGGCTACAGATTACTGAAATTTCCATAAACACTAGATCCATTAAAAATAAACCATCGCCTTCTTAAATTGTTCCTTCAACAAAAATCTGTGAGAACATTTTTGTTCCCAACATTCCCTCACTCACTTGCATCTCTAAGGATACTAACTCCAAGATTGCACAAAACTAGGGTAAGTAGAAATGCTGCAGCCCCCAATGTTATGCAGTCTTGCTATAGTCAGTGAGTACATTTTGAATAATGATGGGAATAAATGAATTACACTACAAATTACTGATACAGCTGTTCTCAACAAGGACAATGCCGCCCTTAGAATCTCATGTACAGCACTGAGCTGCATATACCTTTACTTTTTCTGTTTTGATACTTGGGTTGCAACATTTTGGGGACTCTGTTTACTGTGCACAGCTTATTATTATCAAGCCCCTTTATATCACTGCTGATGTCGACTTTAATAACTCATCTTTGTGCTTAAGGTTATTCTTTATAAATTACTTATATATATATATATATAAAGACTTAACTTTCTTTGTTTTGTTGATTTTTATGTCTCTTTTATTAACTGCATATGAATTTCATTCTTCCTGTCCATGGACATCAATCTTGCTTTAATAACCATAATTTTTATTATTCATATTCATCATATACCAAATACAGAACTGAATATAATTTAAGGCCAAAACCAACATATAATAATAAAAAGAAGACCCTAGTGGTGTATTCAAGATATTACCATCACTGAAAATAGTGCCTTCGGAATAAGAACAATGTTGATTATTAGTCTAGTAATAGAGCATTTTGTAAGTTTCTCCATCCAGTATATTGTTTTGTATCATATCACATCAGGCTGTTAGCAGTCATCTCCTCTTGTACACTAACTCCTTCATTGTCACAAAATCAGCTTTCCCATCCAAGCTACAATTAACTGCACTGCAGCTGGCTCCCACCTTCTCTTTCCTACCCTCCTATGCTATCTCAAGCTCTACTAACTCACATAAAATGATTTCTTCTTATACCTATATAGAAAGACTTCATTTATATGCACCTCCACAGATCTCTCGCCTTTCTCTTTATAGCACCTACTTTTCTCTGTCTTCGCTTTCCTGAGTCTACATTTCTCCTTGGTGTCTTTCCTAATGCATCAGCTGTTGATAACATAACTACTACTTGTCCTACTGTTTATACGTTTGAAAATTATGCCTTTATTTATTTGACATTTGTTTACTGAGTGGCCTGACTGGGTCTACAGAACCCATTTTCAGCAGAGGCTCGGGGAAAAAGCTCCACATACAGTACAATGCAAATACAGTATAATCCAATACAATACAAGTTACATTAGAAATACTATACAAAAGTAAGTTGAAATCACAAACTATGTTACAAGATGTTAGAATATATATTCCACATCTAGACAATTGTATAGAGTTAAAACATTATCGACAATAATAGTCACTCGCACCATATGCATAGCCTATCAGTGGATAGTGTCAAAAAGAGTATGTAGGTAGTGCAATGTATGAAAAAAATAAAATGTTGGTTTCAGTTAGGAAAATAATAGCCAGAAAGTTAGTGATGCAGAAAGATAGTGAGAGAATTAAGAACAGTGGCATTACAGTCTGAGCAGTAGCTTAAGGAGATGGTATAGAAACAGGAGGAGTTAGGAGAGCCTCAGGATCTTGCAGACTATGAAGGAGTGAAATGTGACAGAAGAGGATGCGGCTAATGTGGAAGAAGAGGAAGAGAAGAAGAGGAAGAGCTGAGCATTAGGCAGGCTTTATGCAGGTGCAGAGCCATGTATTTTTGGGGTGATTTTTTTAAAGAGGCTTTGAAATGGGTTAGGCCAGACATAGACCTAGTAGCTAGTGGTAGTGAATTCCATAATACAGAGACAGAGTGTGACAACAGAGAGTGACCTGGTTTTCTTGTAGGTTTTGAGATAGCAAAGATATTTTTGTCTTCTGATCTTGTGGGATCAATTTGGTGTGTAAGGTGTGACTAGATTGGCTAGTACAGGGCAAGCAGTAGGCTTGAAAATAAGGTTATGGAAGGCGGATAGCCGAATAAAGGCAAGTTGGTTGGGCAGTTCAAGCCAGTTTAGTTCTAATAGTGGTTTACAGTGGTGTGTGTGTTATCTAGAGTTTGTGGCAAACTTTGCAACTTTGTTGTAGCACTGTTCCATCTTGCTTAGGGTAGAAGTTTTAAAATTAATTAGGATAGCAGCACTGTAAAGAAGGGAGGGAAGTAAAAATGTTTTTGCAAAAGTAGTTTTGTTTTCTGCAGTAAAGAAATGTTTGTTTCTATACAAGAACCCCAGATTTTGATACGTTTTCTTTACATTTTGCTGTATATGGGGGGGTCAAATGAAAGTTTATTGTCAATAATAACTCCTAGAAGTTTGGTTTCCTGCACTATTTCTATGACAGTGTTGTCAGATGCAAGGATGTTGAAATGATCAGTAACAGGGGAGGTATTTTAGGGGTGAAAGAGTACTAGTTTAGTCTTCTTTGGATTAAGAGAGTCGGGAATTTCTTTAGCCATGATCTGACAGCAGTAAAGGACTGTTGAGTGTTTGAAAGTACTCCTGGTAGTGATTGAGCAGTACAGATTATGATGGAATCATCAGCGTATTGAATGAGGGTTCCAGGGTGAGAGGTAGTGTGAAGTTTGTAAAAATGTTGAAGAGTAGCATACCTCTCAACCTGTTAGAGCCAGTAATCTGGACAAAGTCATAAAAATGGGGGGACAAAGGTCCAAAAATAGGGACAATTTTTAAACATTGCTCTTATAAACTTAAAAAAGTTGATAGAATAACAGGTTTTGTATTAGTATGCATTTTCTGAAAAGTATGAAGTCAGAAACGCAAATTCCTCTCATTATTTTCTGACTTCAGTCTTTAATGATTTGTCACAGATTTGCCAGAAAACCACAATTTTATGAAAAATAGACCAAAAATACGAGGCAAAAATCTAGACATTCTGCAAAAATCTGTACAGTTGAGAGGTAGTAGGGGTCTGAGGATGGATCCTTGAGGGACTCCAGTAGGGTTATGCAGAAAGAGTGAGAGTTCATTGGACCATTTCACTGCTTGTTTATGATCCTTGAGGTAGCTCTGAAACTATTTTACTGTGTTATCTGAAAAGCCTAAGTTAGACAGGGGTGAGACACTGTGTCAAAGGCCTTGAAAGATCAAGAACAACTGAGGCTGCATAGCATCCTGGATCTCTGACATTGTTCACAGTGACTGTAAAGGATAATAGAGCTGTAGCTGTGCTGTGGCTTTCTTGGAAGCCATGTTGGGTTTTGGTTAAAATATTGTTTTGCCATAGGTATTGCCTTATCTGCTGATAGATACCTCTCTCGAGAATTTTGGATATGGGTGGCAAGATGGGTATAGGATAAAAATTGTATGGTTCAAAAGAGTTGCCTACTTTAAGGATGGGGTGATGTGAGATTGTTTCCATATGATAAGTACTTCTGATTTGGATAAAGACCTATTTATAAGAATACTGATTGGGTAGGCAACTGAGGTGGCAGCCAGTAGTGTGGTGGAAGCTTATCAGCTGAGGTGGAGCAGGGTTTTAATTTTTGAAGCAGATTCTTAATGGTGTCAGTTGGTATGGGCTGAAATGATAATGGGGTTTGTATGACATTTTGTTCGGTAGGGTTGTTATTAATGACAGGGATAGAAGTAGTTGATGGTCTAGGGTTGGTGTCCAAATAGGTTGAAGGGTGTGGGGGTCCAGCATTAGGGGTGTTAGTTATTAGGCCTGATATTGATTTTATGAAGTGCTTGTTAATGTTTTTGGCTATTTGTAATAGAGGGTTATCAGGTCATAGGGTGTACTCTCTGTTTGTTCCAGGGTTAAGTAGAGAATATATGGAATGCTAACATTTATTGGGGTTGATTTTATGCTGGAGCTGAAGCTGGGATTAGTATGACTTCTTTTCTCTGTTGATTAGTTTTGTCACTTTCTTATATAGTGTTTTGAAATTTACATGATTTTGTTCATTTTTGTTTAGTTTCTAGGTCATCCAGGCTAGGTCCCTTTGCTTCATCAAGTATTTACATTCCTTAGAGAGCCATAGTGCTGAGTTCTTTATGATACTTTTCAAGCGAATGGGAGCCAGGGTATTAAGTATTATCCAATAACAAAGACAGTATCCTAGACTGGATTCTTATCAACAGCCACCCCTATATGTACAAGTCAGGGACACTCCCGGATGACCTAACTGAAAACTTACTTATGTACATTATCAAGCACAAGGTGGACAACCCCCACCAGACCACCGTTAAAACCATCAGAAATAATAAGAACTTCAACTCCACCAATTTTCAAAATGAACTTAAAGCTTGCAATTGGTCAATCCTAAAGCACCTTTCACTGGACGATGCAGTAGCATACTTTAATTCCATATTCCTTACTATTCTTGATTCTCACGCTCCTGCTCGCTCCATTAGAACCAAAACAAACATTGCCCCATGGCTCTCAAAAGAGACCAGATCTAAAATCATAGCTAGAAATAAGGCATAGGACAAATGGCGTGCCACAAAAGACCCACTAGATCAGCTCAGATACCAATAGCTAAGGAATCACACACAAAAATCTATTATACTAGACAGAAAAAACTTCTACTACCATCTTCAACAAAAACATCACAACAGACTTCAAAAGTTTTGGGCGGGAATAAACTAACTTCTTCATCCAGGACAGTCCTCCACTCCTACACTGTCAGCTTCCAACCATAAATCCCAAGAGAGTATTGCAAATACCTTCAATAGTTTCTTCACAGAGACTATCCAATCCCTAGCCAGACAGCAGGCACCCAGCTGCTCCAACCCAAATTCTGCCACAGCCAATACCCCACTTTCTTTTAGCTTTCAGCCTGTTTCTACATCACTTATCAGATCTCTAATTAAGAAATTAAAGCCAACTATTCTAGCAGCTGATCTCCTTCCACCAAAGTATCTGCAAAAAGCAGCAGATGCCATAGCATACCCCATCTCCATCATAATCAACAGAGCCTTATCTGAAGCCACCATCCCCTCCATTTGGAAGATATCTCATGTAATACCACTCCATAAGGGAGACAACTCATTTGAACTGTCAAACTTTAGACCGATAGCTATTCTGTCACCATTGGCTAAAATTATGGAGAAGTGTGTTCATAAACAACTTATGCATTATCTTACCCCGAATAAGCTGCTGGCTAACTCTCAGCATGGTTTTAGGCCACACCACAGTACCACCTCATCCCTCCTAGCCTTCTCTAACACCATAAACCATAACTGAAATAATAACAAGCTTTCCTCAGCCTTCTTTTTAGATCTCTCCAAGGCCTTCGATATGTTCAACCACCAAATACTCCTGCACACCCTTAAGGCATTCTCACTAAATAACCATGTGCTTCAATGGTTCCAGTCTTACCTGTGTGATAGACAACAAGCCGTCCTATGGCAAGACAAACTATCAACTCGTCTACCCATCATCCTAGGTGTCCCACAGGCCTCCATACTAGGACCCCTTCTTTTCTCTATCTCTTTATTAATGACCTTCCCACTGTCATCCCAAATGCTACCTGTATCCAATATGCGGATGACTCCATCTTGATTTGTTCAGCCACCTTCCTGACAGATCTAATGACATTAACCCAGAATACTTTTAATATAGTTGAAAACTGGCTCTCTAAGCATTAGCTAATATTAAACCCTAACAAAACAAAGTTGGTTCTTTTCTCCCCCACTTGTAAGTCTTCCTCACTACTCTATACCATAAAATCTAATAATGGTGCCATTATCTCCCCAGATGCACAAACCAAACTCTTAGGCGTCATAATAGACAACACCCTCAAATTTGATATCCATGTCAATCAAACTATCAAAATCATTAACAAAAAACTTGGCTTCCTCTATAAGATCAAACCTTTCCTTATTCCATTTGCTAGGGCTGCTATTGCTCATTCCCATCTGCTCTTCACTCTTCTTTATGCCTCCCCTCTACGCACTAATTTGAACAAATCCCCTCTTAGCAAACTTTCCAGCTGTTATAACCATATTGCTAGATTTGCAACAGGCATGGCCTATAGGACACACTACTGTCACAATCTAAATCTTCTGAGGTGGCTAGAATGACCTAGCCTACTTCAGTACAACCAGCTTATAATTGCCCACAAAGTTCTCAATCACCCTGATAATATGCCTGCACTTAAAAGTATCATCAACCCTTATAGCAACCTGAGGTCACTTCGCTCTTATAATAAACTACTGGTTCAATCATCCAAAATCAACAACTCTGCTGGGGACTCTGTTTGCTCACTCTGCTGGTAAAACTTGGAACTCTCTTTCTGCTGATCTTACTCTTGAACCCTCTTTACTCAATTCAAAAAAAGCCTCACGCTACCCTTTAAAACTCACTGGGTATGTCCTTGTTCAAACCCCGACTAGATCCTCCTCTATAGTCTGTAATCATGTTACATGGCCTAGTCAATGTGTCAACGCTGTTTTAAAAATGTATGATTATATTACCCTGCTTGCTCAACTGGAGCATGTAAGCTGTGTGTAACTTTGTAATCATGTTGTGATTTTTACTGTATGTTCTACCTTGAAGTTTTTCTCCCCAGGCCTCCTCTGAAAATGAACATGCATCCATTTGGACTAACCTGGTCCAACAAATGTAAAATATATGAATAAATAAAGTATGTGAAGGAAGTTGTTATTAAAGTATAGTACAGCTTCATTAAGGGGTAGTCATTTAAGGGGTGCCCATTTATTTCATGTAGGAGATTGTTGAATTTATGCTGTCAAAAATTAGTTGAGTTCCTAACTGATTTTACAGTGTGTATTCTTAGTTGTTGGGAGCATTACTGCATTATGCATAACTTTGAATACTCCTGATGCATTCTTTTTGGATACTTTGTATTTAGATGTCTAATTTTTCTTTGACTTTATTTTTAACTTTATATTTCATCTATTCTTAATTGCCGTGTTTATTTACATACCCCCATTAACTGAATTTTTATCCACTGTATTTTACTGAGAATCACATTTTATAATTAGGTTCATAGGTTCATACTAGGCTATCTGCCCTAGGGCATTTATAAGCCTAGCCAGAATGTGTTTGGCTTTCGCCACCCATTTTAAATTTATTTTGCTATGCCCTTTTTCGAGGTTAGTATACTGTGCCTCTGTCTAACAGTGACACAGAAGTGATACCCGGGGTAAACCTATGATCTCCCATCCACTCATCAAGATTCCTCTTGAAGAGCGTCAATGAGGGACTCTGCCTAACCAGGACTGGGATTTTATTCCAGAGTGAAGGGAGCCTCTGGGTTATGAATCTGTCCCTCCAGCATGTCCTATTTATTTCAGTGCTGAGGTTCAAGTCTCTCGAGCACGTAGCTCGATAGGATTTGGATTTTCTGAGGTGCAGCATGTCCATTAATTCCGGGTTGGACATGGCTTTGTATGTCAGGCACAGATCGCCTCTGAACAGGCGGTATGCCACTGAGTAGAGCTGGAGTTTCTTTAACCGGGCAGCATATGGCATCTGTTTGAGCCCTTTGATCCTCTTGGTGAGGTACTTTTGGGGTCTTTCCAGTTGCTGCAGGTGTCTGGTAAGGTACATCCCAAAAGGGGCATTGTACTCAATTATGGGCCTGATGAGGGATGAGTAAAGAGGCACGATGACGTCCCCTGATCTAGATGTGAATCCCTTCATGATTAGGTGGGCTACATAAAATGTTTTTCTAACCACTTTGGCCACGTGGCTGTCAAATGAGAGATTGCTATCAACTTGGGTCCCCAGGTCCCTAATTACTTCTTCTGTACTTAATGGATTACCACCTATGTGGTAATTTATGGCACTTTGTTTTTGCCAAAGGGGATGACTATACACTTTTTGGCATTTAGCTTGAGGCCATGGCTCTGGCACCAGTTGTCTGTTTCTATGAGGCCCTTTTGGAGAATGCTTGTGTCGGCTGGAGAGTCGATTATGGCGCCCAGTTTGCAGTCATCTGCGAACTTGGTCAGCCACAGTCCTTCCGTGTTGGCCTGTACCTCCGAGAAATATATACCGAACAAGAGAGGTCCCAGGACTGAGCCTTGTGGGACACCACTTGTAACTGGTTTGGAGTCTGACATGGCTCCAGCAATTCTAACCATGTGGGTTCTGTCCTTGAGCCAGTTTGCAATCCATCTAGTGACATAGGGGTTCATATTTAAGCTGGTGATCTTATCTCTAATGCCCAAGTGGGGTATTGTATCGAAGGCTTTTGCGAGGTCCGGGTAGGCTGTGTGGACCACCTTCCCCTCGTCAATGGCCTTGGTGACTGTTTCAAAGAAATCAACCAGGTTTAAGAGGCAGGATCTGCCCTTAACAAAGCCGAACTGGGTAGGATCCAGTGTTTGTAGGTCCCCAATATCTTTATTTATGAGGTCTATGATGATCCTTTCCATAGCTTTGCAGACCAAGCTAGTCAGGCTTATGGGGCGATAGTTTCCAGGATCCGTTGAGGCACCACCTTTATGGAGAGGGACCACTGTTGCTGTACGCCACTCTTTAGGCACATATCCTGTAGTAAGGCTGAGATTGAACAGTAGTTTTATGTTTGGGTTTAGCTCTTCTTGGAGTTCATGTAGGACGCAGCCCGGGACACTGTCTGGTCCCATTGATGCTGTATTTTTTGCTTTGGAGAGGGCGGCTCTTACCTGAGTATCTGAGCTGTCAGGGGGGCAGCACTCTGCTGGGATAGATATTTGCCCTTTTGGTGGGGGGGTGGGAGAAGTTTGCACTGAACCTGTCAGCTAGGATGTTGGCAATGTCTGTGGGTTCGGTGTATTTTTTGTCATTTTGGACTAATTCTGAGCATATCTGGGAATTACCACCCAGGTTCCTAACATAACTAAAGAAAGCCTTGTGATTATCCTTAGTGTCCTGTGCAATTTTTCTCTTGAAGCTAGCCTTAGACAATTTTATGTGTGCCCGTAGTTTTTTGCTAATACTCATCAGTGATGCCTTCCCTTTCTGGGATTTTGCTCTGTCATTTAGTAGCTTCCTCCTTCTATTGTATAGTTCGTTTATGGCTGGGGTCCACCAGACAGGACGTCTGCCTTTGGAGGATTGGGTCTTGGTTTTATTTGGGATCGCATGATCCATGCATTCCTGAAGGTGTTCATAGAATGCATTTATAAAGGATTCTGTGGTCTGGGCCGTATTTTCCACAGGCCCAGGGGCTTTGAAGGATTCCACCTCAGTTTTGAGGAGTGTGAAATTTGCTTTAGAGAAGTTTTTCACTGTGGTTTTCTGGGTAGGGGGTAGGGTCGGGATATGAATATCCAGTGAGATTAGTTTATGGTCTGATCTTACCAGTGAGGGATACACTTCTTGTCTGGAGCATAGAGTCCCCATGTTGGTGATGATCAGGTCCAGTATGTTTTCCCCTCTTGTCGGAGTGGTAACAAGTTGTTCCATAGCATTTGAGTTTATAAATTCTAGGAACCTTTGGGCTAGGGTGTTGGAGCTAGAGTAATGCTCCCAGTCTATGTTTGGGTAGTTGAAGTCGCCCAATATAATGGTGTTTGGAGAGACCTTCATATTTTCCAGTGTTCTCAGGAAGGCCGAGTGGGGTTCCTGGGTTTGGGCGGGTGGTCTGTAGCAGGCTATAAACTGGAAGGCAGTTTTACCCACTGTCAGTTGCACATGGATAGTCTCTGATGCTTCGTGCTTTGCCACCAACCTGGAGGTGTGGGTATCTTTGATGAATATCGATACTCCCCCTCCTTTTGTGGTTCGGTCCAAGTTTTGGGGCCGAAAAGCATGGTATGAGGTATAACCTGGTAGTGCTGGGGTGCTCTCGGGAGCCCTGAACCAGGTTTCTGTTACTGCACAGATATCAATGTTCTCCATGCTAAGGAGAGTTTCAAGTGCGTGCATCTTGACGTTTAGACTTCTGGTGTTGAGTAGCATTACTCTTAGTTTCTTATCCCTTGTGATACCTATGGAGGTGGGTTTGTCTTTTGAGCCTTGCCTAAAAAAGGCACTATGGGGGTAGCAAGAGCCTTTGCCAATATCCGAAAGCCCAGGGGTGACAGGTGCAAGCTGTCCCTAGTGAAGCATCATGGCTTGTCGAGCATATCATCCCAAGCTGACAGGCATTGGATCCCCTTTGAATGACACCAGTACTTAAGCCAATTGTTGAAATTGATTATCTTGTCTTCATATTGTGGCATCATTCTTGGTGAGGGTAAGATGCTACTCAAGGTCAGGGTCATACCGGCCTGGGCTACATGCTCAGAGAGCTCCTTTATGTCTCTTGTCATGTAGTCCAGGGAGGTACGTCTCAGGTCATTCACACCAGCATGGACAATGACTGAGTCATATTTGTACTTGCCTTGGAGTGACCTGAGTGCTTGTGTTATGTGGTGGATCCTAGCGCCCGACAGGCTGCTCACCGTGACCCTCTCCTTGTTCAGCCTGGTGAGCGGGACGTCAGTGTGCCTGATGATAGAGTCACCTATTACAAGTGTATCAGGTGTGTTGTTTAGTCTTAAGGGCTGTGACTGTTCAGCACACTGGCTTTGTGAGATATGTGTTGCACGTGTTTTGTTTTGGGGTAGTGGCTGCTTGGGTGTCTGCTTTGGAGGTCTCTGCTGCTTTGGCAGATCTTTATTTAGAGCCTCCGAGTATGTTTTTGTGTGATTATGTGTTTGGTTTGCTGTCGTGGTAGGTCTGTGTGAGACTGGAATTGTAGTGAGTGTGGTTTCCTTCTCCTCCTGACTGGTTATGCCAGTACTGAGTTGAGAGAGCTTAGCCTCCAGTTTGGCTATATGGTTGCATCTCTCACATGTGTTGGAATTTGTTGGGAGGAGGAGAGGGTTTTCTGTGTACATGAGGCAGTTGTAACATTGCCTCAAGATTCCCAGATTCACCAGCTGGACCGGAGAGGAGATTGACAACTGACGTTTGGACATGCTAGAATAATATTGGGAATTCCTTAATAATTGAAAACCAGGGCCAGTGGGGAGTGAGGGTGTAGTGCTTTTAATTTTTAGTGCTGACTTATATAATTGCTTTAGTGAGCAAGTGCCAGGTAACTTAAGTGCAATGTGTTACAGGTAACTTAAATGCAAAACGACAAACAGTAGCTTTCTTTCAAGTGAAACAAGGAAATAAGTACAGTAAGCAATGCAGATATCACTAGTGATCCACAGAAGCGCTGAGAAGCCACGTATTAGGTGGAATTAGCATTCCAGGGAAATAACAAGCAAACAAACAACAAGCATATAAACAAAGCTAGATTCAGCAGGCCTGGATCTAGTCTATGCTACAGCAAACAAGGTGTACCAATTTCAGTAAGATACAGTTCAAATATTCAGGCACTATAAACCTTTAACCAGAAATTCCCAGCTCAGAAGGGCAGAGTCCAGCCTCTTCTCCCACAAGAGTGCAGACCACAAACCTTCTTAATGTAAAATAACTGGCCTGAAGCCCAAGTGCTTAAACCAGAACTAATACACTTTAAGAATAACAGACACTGGGCTCTCAATCAGCAGTTCCCAATTTAGAAGGATGAAAGCTACCTGTCCTGCCACCACAGTGCATGCCACAAACCTTTCTAATGTAAAACAACTGGTCTGAAGCCCAAGTGCTTAATCCAAAAGACTTAGAATGATAGCTACACTTTAATCAAGTTACTACCAAGCAGTAATAAATACAATTGAATACTTTAGAGAATGCGTGGATTAGTGCTCAAGTTACACAAACAAAGCTAGATTCATCAGGCCCGAATCCAGTCTATGCCACAGCAAACAAGGTGCACCAACTTCAGTAAGAAGCAGTTCAGATATGCATGCACTATAAGCCTTCAACCAGAAATTCCCAGCTCAGAAGGGCAGAGTCCAGCCTCTCCTCCCACAAGAGTGCAGACCACGAACCCTCTTAATGTAAAATAACTGGCCTGAAAGCCCAAGTGCTTAAACCAGAATTAATACACTTTTAGAATAACAGACACTGAGCCCTCAATCAGCAGTTCCCAACCTAGAAGGATGTAATCTATCTGTTCTGCCACCACAGTGCAGACCACAAACCCTCTCAGTGCAAAACAACTGGTCCGAAGCCCAGGTGTTTAAACCAAAAGGCTTAGAATGAGTTACACCAAGCAGTAATAAATACAACTGAGTACTTTTAAGATGATGCAAAAGTAAAAAAAGTAGGTAGAAACACAAGTACAGTAAAAGCAGATGACATTTTTTTTTTCTGAACAAGTGCTGAGATCAAAGAAACAGATTTGAGTGCTGAAACTACAAAACTGGCTAGTTATAAGAAAAAAAACTAAGCTAGAAGGCTTCCCTCCAACACAGAAGGGCTTGGGGGCTCAGAAGCCTACAAATAGTCTATACCACTTAACAGGAAAGGCAGGAAACAAGCTTAAATTTTTTTTTTTCTGTTTCCCAGATGCTCTCTTTGTACACAGTAGGAGTGCCTGAAATCAGAATATGATCTCACTGCACTCAGTTGAGTGAGCAAATGAGATGGGCCCAGAAGGAGTATCCAAACACAAATTTACAAGAGGGGCGGGCAGTTGCAAGGCCACTAAGATTAACACCAAAACAAAAACAGGGAGGGTGGGTGGAACTAACTGAAGAGCAGAGTGAAAACTTCCAGTTCAGTTAATATTCCTTCCACACAGTTAAAATCAATTTAAATACTGTATTTTTTTGAAAAAAAAAGAGCAGATAAAGGTACTTAAATTCTCTATACGTCCAGTTGAATACAGCAAGTTCTTAGCCGGCCAAAACTGCGGTTTTTAAGCAGAAAATATTTCACACTGTACCACTTAAATAGGCAAGGACAGGAAATCAAAGAATGTGACTACCCCCACACCTGTAATTACTAGCAAATAACAAAATGCAGCAAACACTGATTAACTTCCAGTTCAGTTAATATTCCTTCCACACAGTTAAAATCAATTTAAATACTGTATTTTTTTGAAAAAAAAAGATTATTTCTGTGGAGCTTTTCTCCCAGGTCCTCAGCTGAAAATGGGCAACTTGTGCCCAGCACAGACTTTCCTGGAAAACAAAGGTAAACAAGTAAATGAAGGTACATGTATTTTTGATCCCACCAATTGAAGATAATGTATTCTAGCATTACAGATGGAAACACAATAAACTGCGGAGACCAGACACTGATGAGAATCTGCCAATATTTCTTTGAGTAACCCCATGAAAACCGAATGTGTAAAATAAAGGACAACGATAGCCTGAGTGAGATATTTTCACCCTTTATCCAATATTTAGTTGCAAAGAATCTGGCCCAGAGTGAGACTGATATGTAAAAACATAATTTTTTTTCTCCCTTCTTGCATGGACCATATGCTGTCTCCCCTATGGCTGCTTCATTGATCACTTTGTTACCTCTGGACCTGAGGGGGGGGGTCAGGTGCACTGAGGTTTGGACAGTAATCCTTGCAAAGTACAGGGCTTTCTATTTAAGTCATGTCATGTGCTGTGATGTCCAAAGGGCCATTGTGTAACTGGCTTTCATCCATGTCTCCATGTGTGATAATATCAAATGGCCCTGTCCCCCTCATAGCATCTCCATATGATCTCCACTCTACACTGAGGAATTCTTCCATGGGCAGAGTTTGCCAAGCACTTGCTTCCATTCAAGCAGAAGTGAGCAGGCTAAGCCCCTTTATTCCTCCTTTCCCCATTGCCATCTCCTGCACGTGCCTAAGCTACTAGTCACATTCATGTCGCTTGGATCATAGTCAGGACTTTATTTATCTATACCAACAGAGCTGGTTATGCAAAACAATGAATTGCTGATATAGGAATTTAAAGTATGCCAATTTTTAGGTTCATAGGTTCATAGGTTCATACTAGGCTATCTGCCCGAGGGCATTTACAAGCCTAGCCCATAGTTTTGTGGCTTACGCCACCCCTTTAGTATGGGGAACTATACCCATTATTTTGCTGTGCCTCTGTTGAGCAGTGACACTGAGGTAATCCCTGGGGTATATCTGCGATCTCCCATCCATTGGTCAAGATTTCTCTTGAACAAGGCCAGCGAGGTGCTCTGCCTCACATATACCGGGATTTTATTCCACAGCATAGGGAGTCTTTGGGTGATGAATCTATCCCTCCAGCACGTCCTATTAATAGCCGTGTCGAGGTTTAAGTCTCCCGCCCTTGTGGCTCTGACGGATCTAGATTTTTTGAGGTGAAGCATATTCATCAAATATGGGTTTGACATGGCCTTGTATGCTAGGCAAAGGTCACCTCTGAGCAAGCGGTAAGCGACTGAATAGAGCTGGAGTTCTTCCAGTCGGGCAGCATAGGACAGATGTTTGAGACCCTTTATCCTTTTGGTGAGGAACTTTTGTGGCCTCTCCAGCTGCTGCAAGTGTCGGGTCAGATACATTCCGAATGGGGCATTGTACTCAATCATTGGTCTGATGAGTGATGAGTATAGGGAGACTATGACCTCCCTTGATCTAGATGAGAATCCCTTCATGATAAGGTGGGCAATGTAGAAGGTCTTCCTAACTACTTTAGCTACATGGGTGCCGAATGACAGACTACTATCAACCTGGGTCCCCAGGTCCCTGATAACCTCTTCTGTGCTCAGTGGATTGCCACCTATTTGGTAGCTAGGGGTAACCTTGTTTTTCCCGAAGGGTATGACTATGCATTTTTCGGCATTTAACTTTAGGCCATGGCTCTGGCACCAGTTATCCGTTTCTGTGAGACCCTTCTGAAGGATATCTGTGTCAGATGTGTTTTCTACTATGGCGCCCAGTTTGCAGTCATCTGCAAACTTTGTCAGCCATAACCCTCCTGTGTTTGCTTGTACTTCGGAAAAGTAGATGCCAAACAAGAGTGGGCCCAGGACTGAGCCCTGTGGTACACCACTTGTGACAGGCTTTGAGTCTGACATGGCACCAGCAACTCTGACCCTGTGGGTTCTGTCACTCAGCCAGTTTGCAACCCATCTTGTGATGTATGGGTTAACATTTAAGCTGATGAGTTTTTCAATGATACCCGAGTGGGGTATTGTATCAAGGCCTTCGCCAGATCGAGGTAGGCTGTATGGACTGCCTTTCCTCATCAATGGCTTTGGTGACTGTTTCAAAAAGTCAACCAAGTTTAGAAGGCATGATCTGCCTTTGACAAAGCCAAACTGGGATGGATCCAAAGTCTGCAAATTCCTATGTCTTTATTTATGAGGTCCATTATGATCCTCTCCATGGCTTTGCAGATAAGGCTTGTCAAGCTAATGGGCGGTAATTTCCAGGGTCGGTGGAGGCACCGCCTTTGTGAAGTGGGACCACAGTTGCAGTGCGCCACTCCTGGGTGCATCCAGAGGTAAGACTATGATTAAACAGCTGTCCTAGCTGTGGGTTTAATTCCTCGTTGAGTTCGTGGAGCACACAGCCGGGGACACCATCAGGTCCCATGGATGCTGTGTTTTTTGCTTTGGAGAGAGCAGTTCTCACTTGGGCATTGGAGATGTTTGGGGGGCTGCAATCGCTTGGTATAGATATCTCTCCTTTTGGGGGGGAGGGGGGGGGAGAAGTTTGCACTGAACCTGTCAGCCAGTATGTTGGCAATGTCTGTAGGATCAGTAATCTTCACATCATTTTGAACTAGTTCTGAGCATATATGCATTATTTCAATTTGCCTCTCAGTCTGGGAAACACACACACACACACACACACACACACAACATTCAGTAGTCATACTGCTACCTTTCACCTAAGGCAGTTATCACAGAAGTGGCAGTGGTTTATAAAAGGTATATTGTATGAGTGGATCTCTACTACTGTTAGCATTAAAAGCTGTACAGTCAGAAGCAAATATGCTCACCCTGCCCTCTCTTAGACATTCCAGTCTCCTCTTGTGCAGCTGCTTATTCACGTCTGTCTTTAGGGACGTCAGAGATAAGATGAGCACTGTGTAATATTTGTGGATAGTGCACACTGGCAGGTTATATGTGTAGCATAAGGTAAGTTCTACTTACAGTGTATGTGAGGTGGCTGTTGTCTAACTTCATCCTTCCTTCGGTGTAGGAGGTCAGAATTATGTTGCCTCATGTTAATGTAATGGCCACTGCGCTGTTCCCAAATGTGGGATACCAGTGATATAGGTGACAGCATGAGGGCTAAACTATTCTAGGTTTCAGTCTTATACTGTGGCCCTTAATGACTCTCCTGTGGGGATCTCAAGCTGAAATCCTTATGGGGGAACCAGAGAAATGTTTTGACTCCTCCACACACCATTACTGAGCAATAAAGAAGCATCTCAGTGGAAAATGACAGAAAATTGTCATCCAAAGCAGATCTCAAGTGTTGCATTTGCCGCTCAACAATTGGCATCAATGAGCATCTCATGTGTGAAAAGCATGGTGGGCTCAGACAGTATAGTGTCATATAGTCAAAAATGGCCCTATAAGGTGTGAAACATGGCACATGGCAGTACTGCATCCCAGTGCATCTGGTTAGATTTAGAATTACAGATCACCCTGTAGAAGCATGGGCTGGACCTGACATGTGCAGTGCTACCCGCAGTGACCCAGGTGTTTGAGCCACATCAAGGAGACTTGAACAAGATGGTTAGTAGGTGTTCTATGTCTGCACATTGAGCAATTTAGAAACAATAATGAACTGAGGTCTAATTAGCATAATCATCACATGCAGCCATGTGGATCTGCATAATATAAGCATGCAGACATGCAGAGATTGTCATTGCACTATGGAAGTAACTGGAGAGCAGCCGTGTTTGGAAGCTGTGAAAGCTGAATACCTGAAGAAATTCTCCAGCAAAAAAAAAATTCTCTGCTTTCACAAGGTAAGTGGTACTTTTTTCAAGTCTTTCTTTTCAAGTGCTGCTGCTGCTATTCACTGTAACTGAAGTTATGGAAATAACATGAGATAGGTTGGTCAGTCAATTAGTGTGTTTTGCAGGTATATTGAGAGGGAGATTGCAAAGGTAAAGCACCTGTTGGGCTGAAGGATTGTTAAGTATAATGTGAGACTCACTCATCAGCTCATACTTGTGTCTGTTGTATATCTTACACATATGACAGTGACAAAGGTATTTTTCACCCTTAGAAAAACGTCATGCCACCTTGGTTAATTACAATTGTATGGATTATGTTTTTTAGGTGACATTTTCTCAGAGAGGGCTAGTGGTGTAAGATTTGACAGGGCCCATGAAGGAACAAGGCTATTAATTCACCTTTTTATCTATAGATTTATACCTATAAATTAATACCTAAAAAAACTGTAAAATCAGAAGCACACTGCTGACTCTGAGACTTCTGCTAAAACCTCCATCATAATTTGAAGTTCACCAGTGTGGAAAATGATGTACTACTCCAAGCTTTCCATCTCCATAGACAACTGAATTGCATTCAGCTAACCAGGCCTACTGAACCCATGCCTGGGATGATGCTGTGGCAGACATCAGTGCGGTTGGTGGCCATAGCCATAGTTATGACAAGGTGTGCCACAGGACCAGTAACACCATATGTGCTTCCCAACACAGAGCTCAGCACTTGCATGGGATGGATGGGCAAAGGGTGGAAGGACCATTGAGTTTACCAACTCATGGACATGGAGGAGTTCTTAGCCTCTTTCAGAGGTACTGCACCTTGGCAGAGCCTCACAGTGTGGTGCTGGATGTCGGAACAGGGCCGGTCTGGCCACAAAGACAATCAACTGTAAATGCCCAAGGCATGCAGACCAATTTCTGTGTAAGAATACCTGCAAGTTCTCTGCACCTTTAAGTCACAGTTAACATCATTAAAGCTATCTGCTTTACGGTGTACATGTACATCAGAGGTTCACAATCCTCAGCCATCTGCTCAAGGTATGCAATTAAAGTAGTACTTGTTATGTCAGTATCTGTAAAACTCAGTTGCATCTATACTTCTGGTGCTGAGTCAAACTTAACACAGAATATTTGGTGATTTTGTATATTCACACACAGGTGATTTTTTATCCAGCAACAGCACTGTGTAACTAATCCATCAATGGTGAAGGATCTACAGCCTTTGATAATGATGGCAGGAATAAGCTAAACAGTCAGAGTGCACAGACTATTAGAAACAGGGCATGTGACCACTGTATCACCAGCATA
The DNA here is from genome assembly GCF_019279795.1 of Protopterus annectens. Lineage (NCBI taxonomy): Eukaryota > Metazoa > Chordata > Ceratodontiformes > Protopteridae > Protopterus > Protopterus annectens. The sequence continues at coordinate 490,590,818 of NC_056734.1, forward strand.
CATCATGGACAAAGCCTCTATGCCTGTGAATGCCCAGGCTACCCACACCTCACAGAAAGGACAGGTTAATGGGGACACTATTGTGATGTCTCCTCTCTGGGCCAGTAATCAATGAGCCTAAATCCTGACCACTGACACCAGAGAGGGACGTTTACTTGGAACAAAAAATGGATACACATATTATTTCCAGATGCGGCTCTCTGCATCAAACATAAGTTCCCGTAAGAGTATACAGGGAACACAGTCTGTCCAGGGGCTGAGACCTCTCTCTCTCTCTCTCGCTCTCTCTCTCTCTTTCTCTCCAGGTTCCCAATAAGACTCCCCACTGGCACAAGTGTATGGTTGAGTCCTCAGCAGAATGTCCAAGCCAAGTCCTCCAGCACCCTCTCCATGGAACCAGTGCTTTGTGTCCCTACTCCATATAGCTGACACACACACTCTTTGAGATATGATTTTCACACACAAACACACACACACACATGCACACACACGCACACACACGCTCATGCACACACACACACACACACACACATACACACACACACACACACATACACACACACACACACACACACACACACACACACACACACACACACACACACACACACACACACACACACCTGGGAAAGGCTGGGACAGATTTACTAGCTATGCCCCCTTCCGCCCAGACTATAAGGTAGTTACACCACCACCAGACACTCTAAAGCCAACTACTCTAAGGATCTTGCAAGGGTCCTTAATTATATTGAGTGTAATTAATATTAATGCAAATGGTAATGTTGACCAAACAACCAGGCTTTCAGCAGTGGCCACAGTGTCACCTATAGATATAAGTACTATCAAATGTTAAAATATTGTCTAAAGGACCAGCCACAATGAAAATTTTAAATGTTTTTAAGAATAAATAAAAAAAAATGAACTTGAAAATACTAATATTTATTTACAATAAACACCAGAGTTTTAATCACAGGAAACATTAAAAATAACACAGGTGGACCTGTTCACACACTTAAAGAAAAACAATACATAACTAATCTTACTACATTTTCCTGACTAATCTGAAGAATTATTATTGCCTGGTTACTCACTAGAGCAAGGCAAGATGAAGTAGGTGAAAGATCCTTCTTTGTCAGGTTGCAAAAACAGAGTGACTTCTGTCTCAGCTAATATTAAAACATTATTTCTGTACAGAATGACATCACATACATCTAGTTATCTGACTTATAGTTCTCATACAACCCCAATTCCTAGAAACCACCAGGATTTAGCATCTACATGTGAATAATAATACACAAAGAAGAGCTTTGCTTAGTCCTGATGCAGCTTCTGGAAGTCATAAAACAATTACAAGCGTCTACTCCTCCTACAGAGACTAACACACCATAATTCCTACAGACATTGTGTCTCTGGCTTCTTTCAAAATTACAAGATAACATCTTTATGGCCTAGGCCCAGTAATGTAATTTTCTTACTATTTCTCAAAGTCAGGTGGATTGAGATTAATCTCTTCTCTTCCAGTATCCTCTGTTACAATATCTATATTTAAACAGTTACAATAATGCATGTACATATATTTTCTGCCCAGCAGGACACACTGTTAATACATTTTTAACACAAGCAGCTTTACAAATACATTTTTCAATGCAAGCATCTATACAAATCAGTTTGATATACAAATAACATAGAATTCTTTACAAAATTCCAGCTGTGCTGATATATGTTACACATCCACTGCCCTACATCTCCTGGCATAGGTGTCAATACCTCACATCATCACAACTATCAGTCAGGGAAGTATGCTGGCAAAATGTAGACAGATGTTAGAATCTGCACCTAGCACCCATAGGCAGAGAGGTTCACATGGGGTGGGGGTGGGGTGGGGAAGTGAGGGTAATGATACTCACTGGAGACATGGTTACTACCCTCTCCCTATGGTTGGTGTGTCAGTCTCTGCAGCTCAGGATAGTTTGCTGGGTCATTGTGCATGCACAGGTTAGTACCACCACAGCCATGGCAGAGATAGTAAGGATGATGCAGGGTGTATGTGATTGCCTACACTAGTGCATATCCCATATATTTTCTTGCATGGATAAACTCAGTCATACACTGGAGCATTCAATGATTTCTCTGTCTCACCTTCCAGGGGCAAGGAACAATCCACATTACCAGTCCATGGCTACATTCACAGCTGATAGAAAATGTGGCCATAAATAACAAAAATCTTACTCCCACAATAATAGCACTGCCATGGTGACATTTGTTGTGGAAGTGTCTACATCCAAGAGGGGATATCCCTGTAGCAGTGGTCATCAACAGAGTGGCACATCATGTATTAGACATTACGCACACTCATGCAGCACACCAGCATTTAGCTGTGGCCATGGTACACCCGGTGCAATTCCCACCCATGACAGCCAGCTCTTGTTGGTAGAAGCTTGCACAAGATGATGAAACCTCTGACATGCATATCCTTGATTTGTCCAGTAGCTCAAGCTGCTGGGCTGCAACTAGTGTTGGTGTTGTGTCCCTGGAGGCATTCACTCACTCCACCACAGCCCCCAGTATATCACACACCTCCACTGACACTGGCCCTTCTCAAAGAGTTTTATGTTAAAGGCTTCTCCCCAGAACTGACAGGGGATAGAAAAGCACATTTTGCTTTCATACTTCTTAGCACTCCGACATCCCCTCCTGTGCTCCCTTCCCCACCTGTGAAAATGATGATACCTGTGCCCAGCCATTTGCAAACTGTTACTTGGGCTGCCTATGTCTGATACACAGTATGGCCAGCCTATGCATGGCTAGGCACAGCCTGGTGCTGGTTTTGCATGCATTATTTTTTCTGCAGAGCATCTGCTTTTCTCTTGTCCATTGTGTTCTGAAGCTATGTCAAGCCTCTGCCACAGCATACTACACTGTCTGCATCTGGCATAATCATCCCTAGCAGCTGGCTGTTCTACTGATTCTTCATCTGATCCAGCCTCCACTACCTGGTGTGTTGGGAACTGCTGCCTCTGCAACATTTCACCCTGTTGTAACTGCTCACTAAGTATAATATTGTATAATACTGGACAAACTGACAGTATTTTTGCACATGCTCCTGGTTCATATTGTGCACACTAGTGAATGTGTGCCTTCAGCAGCCCAAACACACACCAAGTTATGGTTCTTCTTTGTGTTTGTGCACTGTTGTCCCCATGGTCTGTTTGATTTTATGGATTTCTTATGGGTATCATGAGTGCAGGGCATAGCTGGCATCACCAACAAGATGCCCCTGTGGGAAATCACCACCATGAACCATTGGTACAGGGCTCAAGTGAGCCATATGTGGGAGTTATGATAACTGCCTGGGTGGCCTGCACACACACACACACACACACACACACACACACACACACACACACACACACACACACACACACACACACACACACACACACACACACACACACACTGTAGATGATACCCTATCCATTGCAGACTACCTGGCCATTGATGGAATGATACCCAGTGCAGTTCACATACCTTCTTCCAAGTTAACCAGGTGGAGCCTTGATATCACAGTCGGTATAGTTTATGGCCTCCAGTACCTCAGGAAAATGGGTTATATCTTAGAAATCCAACATGGCATTGACTCTCTCCTCTGGGGTGCATGAGAACCACACATACTCTCCCACATGCTGATGCATGGCATTGAGAAGGAGATGTAGTATTCTCAAAATAGATGACTAAGATACTCTCACTGTATCCCAAGTAGGTCACTGAAAGGTCCCTGTATCTAATATTTGAAAAGCCATACCACTAGAAGAAGTACTCCATTACTACACATGTTGGCATAATGGTTAATGTCTTTACCTTACAGACATAAGGTGCAGAGCTTGATACTCACATGTGGTAATTGGCTAGGCTTAAAATGGCCCACAGTGGCAGTTAACCAGTAGTAATCTATGAACCTGTGACTACCAAAGGGCTGCACATGAGGCTGATATATGTCCATGATTTCTTGCATGGAGTCCTTATCTACATGGGACTCGTCCACAATGTCAGTGTCATGGAGTTCATGAAATGTTAAGTGAGGTCATGTGTCTTGGCACCTCTGAGTGATGTCAAGCACCATCAGACATAGAAACAGCTATAAGAGATGGATTCATGCCAGTAGATTAACATTAATTTTGTAGATCACAAATTTAGTCAAAAGCACATTTGGCAAAAATCTGAAAAAAAATTAAAGGAGGGCTGCCCTCCTGCATCCCCTGTGTAGGGGGACAGCCCTCCCCCATTTCCCCTGGGCTATTCTGAGGTCACAAAAAAGTGGAGATAAGGGAATCTTCCACTATCAACAAAAGGGCTTTCAGCTAAACTTTTTCATCTAATTTTTACTTGACCAAGTTACATTTGCTAGAATTACAATTTCCCACAAGAGCTTCTAGCATATACATGATTACCATTATGGTGGCAACACGTAACCTTATTTGGTGATACCCTTACTCAGAAATTGAGCATTTGGTGAGTTCAAATATGCTATGGTCACAGTCCCATTGCATGGCATTTATTTGTTTATGAATTTCTACACTGTCCCATTTTGTTCATTAGCATACACAGAGAGACTTATTTTAATGATGCTGCTCATTATCATGCCATTCTATGACTTTTAGCATATGCATTGGCTGACGGGGGTACCTGGCCTGCCTGCATCATGGAGCTTGTTTTTTTCTGAATTGCATACACCATGTACATGGCCACTCCAAAGTTGTCTGAATTTGAACCTATGTCCCTCTTAACAGTCAGACTCATCGTGCAAATGCATGTTCAGCACAAGTTCTCCATTCATAACTTTCCCTCTGTCAAATGGAACACACATCTCCATTTCCCATTCACTTGTAACTGCACTACCCTACACCTTCCTTTACTCCTGGTTAATGAAAAAATGTTTACAATAATAATAAGAAGACGGACACCACATACAACACATTATAGTGTCTAAAATTTGTACACAGTTTTCATGTAGAGCAGCATATAAACTATTTCAGTTTCAATATAAACACACCTATTACAATGACAACATATAATGAAAAGTTTGCATATTTACAGTTTTAATATGTATACACATTAGTTCCTTTAAATCAGGATGGCTCCAAAATGTCACTTCCTCCAGTTGCAGGTATGTAACTCAGCCAATGTTCACTCTTCCATCCACATCTGTTATGCTTCTTCCTCTTCATTATTTATGCTCTTTTAATATCTGTTCTGCTTCTCTATGATGTCCCTTCTTTTTCTGTTTTTTTTTTATCTCAGAAGCAGACATGAATAATGCAAGCTAATAAATAACAAAAAAGAGAAAGAAACAATGACTCTATTGGCTGTACTTCAAATATTATTACCAGAATTTATTCTCACATACCTGCTCATTTGCAGAACTGGATGGTCCTCCTTTCATCACTGACTTTCCCCAATTAACTATAGGCAACTTACTTTTATCTTCCTTTTCCATTTGATCTTCAAGCTGCTTTT
>NC_056734.1:490601331-490641331 GCF_019279795.1 Protopterus annectens
CACCAACGTCGTCAGTTATTGCTATAGTGTTAGACATTCACAATGCAGTCATTATTGTCTAGCATTAGCCCTTCACAATGCAGTAATAATTGTCTAGTGTTTGTTAGCTCTCTGCAATGCAGTGATCATTGTCAAGCACTACCCCTTTGTAAAGCAATAATAATTTTGTAGTGTTAGTCCTCTACAATACAATGATCATTGTCTAGTATTACCCCTCCACAATACAGTGATCATTGTCTAGTGTTAGCCCTCCATAATGCTGTGATCATTATTTAGTGTTAGCCCTCCATAATGCAGTGAGCATTGTCTAGTGTTACCCTCTCTGCTCATAAGAGTCACAGAATGTATGTATAATGCTCATCATTTGGATTCCACATGTCCCTTATACATCATCAAATAAAGTTTATTTCTCAGAGGCATACATTTTATGTACCATGTGGTAAAATGCAGTATCAGTATCCAGAGGCTCCACCACCAACCATATAGGATGAATGTTAGCCCATCCTACTTCCTGTACTTTTATACACTTCTATTTTCTGTAATATTACCCATCATGCTCTTTGGCTCAGCTTCCTGGAGCAATAGTCTCCAGTTTATCGTGAGGGATCTCCAGGGGTTCCCATGTCATTTAAGAGATATTCTCTTATCCTAGCATGGCTTGGGCAGGACTAGTGGGCTGTGTCCAGCAGATGTCCCACAAGAGGTGAATAAGGAGCTCAGACCAAGTCAACTGGTGCCATCTGTTTATTTGGAGGATGAGTGGCTATTCTCTGAGATTCTCCTCATTCTGCCATGGAAATTGAACCCATCAACCCTGAGTAGAAACCTCTTTTCCATCACTTGTGTGTATAATCTCATCCTTTCAGTCACTACCCAAGGTAGTGTAATAATAGGTGAGAACAAGCATGTAGAAAGACTACTAAACTGACAGCTTCATCCTAGCACTCAGCTCCTGCATTCCCACTGCACTCCAGCACAATTCCTGCAGTACTGCCATGTACTGTCCAGTGGCAGCTCCTTTTGCCTGCTACTCTCATTCATGAACAAGACCCCCAAGGTACTTCATTACCTCCACTTGAGACAGCTGCTCCCTTTATCTGTAGACAACAGTCAACAGTCTTCAGCGATAGAACCAAGACCTCAAACTGGGTATCTTCACACCTTGGCTGCACCTTGAAATCACAAACAAAAAAGAAGACAAAATGGATGCTTGGTGGAGTTCTATGCCCACCCTGAGTGTATTTGAATTAATGTCAAAAATACAGATACACAGACCAAATGGCATATAGCTGAGGCCCCAGTATCACAAACTCTTGTCACATCCCCCACAAGACAATCCAGTGGATACGGTCCTATGTCTTCTCCAGGTTCACAAATCACAGTCAAATTGGACTGGCAAACTCTAATGACCCCTACAATGCAGTGGCAAAGACCTGATCCACTGTTTCATGGCCAGGACAGAATCTGCATTATACCTCCTGATTACAGGGTTTGACTATTAGACAGTTTCCTTCCCAGTATACTGACAGAGACTTTATGGAGAAGGCTAAGGGGTGTGATCCCTCTATAACTGAAACATACTGCCTAGCCCCTTTTTTGAAAAGGATGAACACTTTCCAAGTTTGCTTATCCAGAAATACTGTCCTTGCCTTCCACATAACATTTGAAAGGTGCATTAATCACAAACTCCCAGTCATATCCACTGCCTCCAGTAGCATTTATGTTTAGATCTCATCCATTCCAGCAGCCTTGCCTCTACAGAAATGCTTAATCACCACACTGAACTCATCTACAGAAGTGGACCCATTCTGACCAGCTACTTTGGCACTCTCACCTTACATAAGGGTAAGTTGAGGGTTCAGGAGTTCCTAAAACTATTTATCCACCTCCTACAATGTTTCCAGCTCAGGACAACATTTATCCACCTTTGTTTCAGACAGAGGTGACTGTCCTTCTAGAGTCATAACATCATACTATCCACAAAGGATGTATGACATGTCGCTAGTCCCATCACCATGTGGCCCCTTTCTTTATGAAATGGGAGTAAGTTGCTTATAAACATAGTGGGAAACTCATTAGCACTCCATCATAACATACCCTTATCTCATTGTGCAAATCAGTGAAACTCCCTTACCATAAATTATTCTCTGCTTTTTTTGTTGGTGAATTCACATTATCATTTCATCAACTATTTTGCCTGGTACAAATCAACAAAAGTAAATATGTTCTGGGGAGAATATGCCAACATATTGAAGGCAAAATCAATTGGTACCCCTGCATCCAAAACATGCATCAGATTCTGATCCACTCACTGAATAGAAACAAGTGTTCTTGCAGGGAAGTAAACCCTCTGCACCCCCATATCTTTGCAACTTTATATATACTAACTACATGATTGTCTAACAGTGCAGGCAAGGAAAACTCACCCTTACTTGCACTATTAGGCAATTGCACATAGCAGTACTTGCACCAATTGACACCAAAAGCACTGTAAATACAAGACACACCAATTCAAAATAAATTAACCCCCCAGAAACCATAACAGTCCAAATAGTCTGCCATCTCTTTTTAAATTACACAAACAAACAAACAAACAAACAAAATAAACATAAGAACAGCAGACAATAAAATGGGAACTGGACATTAAATCCCAACTCCAGTTTCATTCGTCAAAACTGTAATACAACAAAGTAGCCGAGACCCCGTTCATTGTATCACAAAAATCTGAACAACCGCAGAACATAATATATACCTATTAATTCACATGTGTGTATATGTGTGCATGCATGCATCCATGCTTGTGTACATATTTGTCTGAATCTATGTGTACCATGCATAATATGATTTGTCCAGGAAAAAACTTTTAAAAAGATTGCATGGTTTGTATTTATTTCATCACCGACCCTTTCAAAAAAGTTTATTTGATCTCACAAAGTGACCTTGATCTAACTTAACAAGGCTTAGCAATCTTTGAGTTACTTTTAGTAGTAAGGGGTAGAGATAATGCAGTGCCATCTTTGGTCAGAATGGGATCATTGGTTACTACTACACTAATTGCCCTTGTTGTCCATTTTAAGCCTAGCTAATTATCTGATTTAAGAATCACATCTTGTACCTTATGTTTGTAATGAAAGCACCTTAACCATTATGCCAACCCCTACTGGTGTTATATGTAGAAAGATAGCTACTTAGTTGTTCTTTAGTTTTGGGTAAATAGGTTTTAAAAGTTCAGGTGCTGTGTAACTGAACCAGTTGCAGATCATACACGTTTTAAAATCAAAATTATAAAATGGTCTTCAGAAAGCTGCTTTTGTACCAATGCAAGAATGAGAGTGGCACATATAATGAGAATGTTGCTGTTTGTATGCCAGTGAATAATACACTGAAGGTGCAGGTAGTGATGTCTTAGGGTAAAGTCATTTTAAATGCCTTTAAATGCAGACCTGCGGCAGGTGTTCTTGTTATACAGACTCTATGCTATATCTGAAAGTGGACAGCAAAAGTTCTCATCACCTTAACGCCTTGTCACTGTCCAGAAGCAGCGTCCTTTTGAAAGTTTAATATGGTACATCCACACAGATAATCAGTCAAGTACAAAAAAGAAAGAAATGAGGAGTGAACAAGCTATGTGTTATTCTCTGTGCTATTTTCCCATGTCAGAGACAGACTGTTCTGGCAAAAAAAAGTGTAGGTTGTGCTTTTCATCTTGCCTTTCATTCCCCTCAGAACAAACTGCCTTTATCCCCCATCACTAAAGAGATCTTGACTAAAGCTGCAGGAAAAAAGACTCCCTTTTTGTGTGTTTAGGCTCTGGCAGTGACACGGAACTGTAGTAGCTCTTAATTATCCAGGATGTGACAATGTCAAGGGGTTTTGAAGCTAACTTGCTGATCTTTCTATTTATTTTCCAACTTTGATGATGTTTGTGAATAAGGAAGACAGCTACATTTTCCTTATTGCAGTTTTCTTCCTTTTGACTCTCTTTAAAGTGCTTAACATCTGGTTACTAAATAAACAAGACATTTTCCATACTGACTAGCGAAATCTGATTGCTACTGAGGGAATAGCCAGTTGTGTATGCTAAAGTAGTGAAAAAGCATTTCCAGGACAGTGTTATACCAGAATTAGATTTCAAATAGTTTACGAGATTATATCTGCTGTTATTATTGCCATTGTTATTATTATGTCTGTATATGTAAAATGTTCCACATACCCATATATATATATATATATATATATATATATATATATATATATATATATATATATATATATGTATGCTTACAGTTGCTCTTTGCCATCACCTGCACTCCATTTTATGTGGATCTGTCGCTCCCAGATTTCTAGGTGGGGTGCTGTCCTTAATACTATACTTTGTTTTGCTCTCTAAAGTATCAGAACATTCATATAGATGTCTTATCTGCTCTGACCTTGGTTAACTCTCTCCTAGTTCCGCTAAGTCTTTCTAAATGACAATTCTACCAATTACCCTGCTTCAATGGCTCTCTGTCTCATTTCTCAGTTCTCGTACTGCCATTCTTGGCCTGATGACCTCTCTTGCTTTCCCCCCAGAACTCTGTACTAACATGAGCTCCAATGCTTTTTCTCACAGAGTTCCCAACCTTTGGAATTCCCTACCTCTTCTGTCATCGGCCACATCTCATAAATCCTTTCAACTTTCTTTACAACAGTACTTTCTTCTCCATGCCAGCTGCTCCGGGGCTCATGTTTCCTGAGAGCCTCCCTCTGTTAATTTCCTTAAGTCTCATCTTGGCTCCTTCTTCTTTTCCTCTATTCACTTTGCACTCTTTGAACTTGTGCCTTTCCTGCACTCCCAGCTTCGATGTAGTGTTTATGTGAACTACAGTAGATGGATTCTTTTCAAAGTTCAGCTTTAGACCGTTATTAGTCAAGTATTCTTAGTGTTTAACTGATATAATCAGCCTGTATATCTTTGCTTAAGATTTCCGGACCTGACTTTGTTTAAAAGTTATATAATATTCATTACTGAATCACTTTGCCTGAATGAAAGTATTTTTATTCAACACCTTCATTTTATGCATTTGCATTGCTAGTATCATATCACGCTCTATTGTATTTAGTTAACATTATTTTTAGTCCACATATGCAATCAGGTCACATCTGAATAATGTATTGTATTCCTGCTGTATCTATCCTGCAAGCAATAAGCAAAAATCAAATCACTCATTAAACACCTTAGTGTCTGTGTACAGAAACCCACCAGTTGAATTATAGAATGGTCAAAGCCTTGCTGTATACATGATCCTCTCCTGCATTGGTATTTAGTTGCTGAGACCAAAGGAAAAACAAACTATTTCAGAAATAAATATTTTAATTCAGATTTAGGATATAGCAGTGGAGTACAGAATTTTGGAAGAATCAGTGAGCAGTCATTAAGATTTAAATTCTTAATAATGTCATTGTTATCAAAATGTTATACTTTGTTTTTTTGATTATTTTTAACTTTGGCCATTAGTTTTTCAAGAGCACAAAACCCCCATGAATTAGAGAAGCACTTACTACTTGGAAATGGCTGCTGTAATGCTAGTCATTTTTGAAATCTTGTTAGGAATGTTATTGTCTTTACCTGTGTGGGACTGGGGAGCTGAGATGTATAAATAACGACATATAGCTGTGATTAAAGATAATATATGAGTTGCTTTCTAAGTTACTACATGGTCTGCTGGATACTTTTCATCTTATTAATTTATTATGCTGTTGCAGTGTATCTATTACAAACCAATTTCCTGTCACAACCTAGGCTACAAGTGAAAGGGTAAATACATTACCTGTCTGTACATATATGACTTGTTTCTAATAGGCTGCCAAACAGCTTGTTTAGGGGAGAAAATAGGAGTGTCTAAGCATAGTCACTGAGAAAACACAATGCACAGTCTACAGACAGACAGACAGACAGACACACACACACACACACACACACACACACACACACACACACACACATACACAGCAATCAGACATGAGGAACGAAATTAAGACCCAGAAATGTTGATGCTGAAACATAACCTCTAAGCCTTTGAGTCTCAATGATGCATATTAACAGCTACTTCTAAGAAAAGAAAATATGTAGGTTAAATGGAGAGATTTTTTCCCAAAAGCTACGCAAATGAATACATACATACTTAAGTAAACAAAGACATAAACAGTGGAATATCTGAACTTGTAAAGTCAAATGTAGTCAAATAGTTACGTAGAAAGCAAGCTGTGATATGTCCATATGCTAGCATTAACAGATGCCTTTTGTGTAGTCCGTATCCCAGCTAGTCCTGCCATCAATGATTCAGTAGAATCTCTGTACAATGTATTTTACTTTGATGATTTCTTATCTGCTGTTACCTGTAGCATTTTAATTAAATTCAGAAATATCCTTACTCAGATGAGATGTTATCTGGCACTCCCCACACTATTATTTATTCATTTATGTACAAAAACACACATCTATCAAAGCTATTTTTTGGCCTGGAGCATAGATATTGGGTATGAACAACAAACTAAAAAAAATATGGGGCACAAATGCAAGGAGCATGAGAAATACAATAGCTATGGATCTAGATTTCTTTGCTAACAAAATTTTACATAATATGATCCGGCCACCACTAGAGTGACAAGGACCATGTGAAACTGCAATGCTGCAACATTCCTTTGATTCGTACTACTAATATATTTACTAGATGACAGAGTTAAAAATAATTAATGCAGGGTGTTGCTGGGAGTGCAGAGCTCCACTCCAAATACCAGTCCCTTTTGTTAATTGCAAGTAGTAGGAAAGCTGAAAGTAGTACAAGCAAGTGGAAAGTGTTCACAGATTTGAGAATCAGCTATGTGTCCTGTCAGCCTTTTGAGATTGGACATGAGAGCCATGTAAAACCTGTCAAACAATGAAATTACAAGTATTTGCAATCTAAGTATTTAAAACATGAAAGCTGCAGATATTCAAAATGGGAAGAAGAGCAACTGTCACTGTTATGCTTGTAATTAGGAAGGGGAAGGTAAAGTTCAGTTACAAAAAGGAAAAAATGGAGTGATGTGGTGGACGAGAGGCAGGACATCATATAGGATGGCTGTAACAGTACCTGACAGAAACTAGATGTGAACATTAGTGGTGCTGAACTGGCAGCGAGATAAGATGAAATGAGCATAGAGAACACAAGAAAAGAATAATATCTGATCATGTAGGGTTGAATGCCACCAGGATTACTCAGAGGTTTTCCTGTTGTCAGAGGTAATGCCACCAGGATTACTCAGAGGTTTTCCTATTGCCAGAGGTAATGCCACCAGGAATACTCAGAGGTTTTCCTATTGTCAGAGGTAATGCCACCAGGAATACTCAGAGGTTTTCCTATTGTCAGAGGTAATGCCACCAGGAATACTCAGAGGTTTTCCTATTGTCAGAGGTAATGCCACCAGGAATACTCAGGGGTTTTCCTATTGCCAGAGGTAATGCCACCAGGAATACTCAGAGGTTTTCCTATTGTCAGAGGTAATGCCACCAGGAATACTCAGAGGTTTTCCTATTGCCAGAGGTAATGCCACCAGGAATACTCAGAGGTTTTCTTATTGTCAGAGGTAATGCCACCAGGAATACTCAGGGGTTTTCCTATTGTCAGAGGTAATGCCACCAGGAATACTCAGGGGTTTTCCTATTGTCAGAGGTAATGCCACCAGGAATACTCAGGGGTTTTCCTATTGTCAGAGGTAATGCCACCAGGAATACTCAGGGGTTTTCCTATTGTCAGAGGTAATGCCACCAGGAATACTCAGGGGTTTTCCTATTGTCAGAGGTAATGCCACCAGGAATACTCAGGGGTTTTCCTATTGTCAGAGGTAATGCCACCAGGAATACTCAGGGGTTTTCCTATTGTCAGAGGTAATGCCACCAGGAATACTCAGAGGTTTTCCTATTGTCAGAGGTAATGCCACCAGGAATACTCAGAGGTTTTCCTATTGTCAGAGGTAATGCCACCAGGAATACTCAGGGGTTTTCCTATTGTCAGAGGTAATGCCACCAGGAATACTCAGGGGTTTTCCTATTGTCAGAGGTAGCTTATATGTTGTTTCATGACTATGACATTCTGTATTTGCCCTTGTAAACTCTATGTATTCAAAAATACTTTGAAACTCTATCTGATTATGTCTGAATATGCTGACATGTACAATGGCAGTAGTCACTTCCTTAAAGTGTCTCATTTTGACTGAGATCTCTTGACAGTTTATTTTTTAACGAACATGGGAATGAGCTGTTCCATTCTATAGATTCAGCTGTCATCAGTTATTCCTTCTGAAAATAAATCAGTAAACCTTAATTTCTGCGTGATTATGTCACATAGAACCACATCCCTTTTCTCTACCCATCTCTTGCCTTACTTTCTCCACTACTGACAAACATACTTAACCTCTTAAAGAAAGAAATCTGGACAAAGCAACAAATAATGTGGGGAAAAAGCTCAAAATAGGGGCAATTTTTAAATATTGCTCTTACAAACTTAGAAAGCTTATAGACTAACAGGTTTTGCTTTAGCATGGATTTTCTGAAAGATATGAAGTCTGAAACTCAAATGTCTGCCAATATTTTCTGACTTCAGTCCTCAGTGATTTGCCAGTGATTTGCCAGAAAACTACAGTTTTATGAGACACACGTCAAAAATATGAGACAAAAATCTGGACATTCTGAGAAAATCTGGACAGTTGAAGGATATGCTGACAAACCTCCAGTTTGTGACTGCCATATGCTCCAGAATGTTTTTCAAATTTCACCAGTCTTTTATGTTTTATACTTGTAATTACAGTACTCCAGAGATCTGTTTTATTGTTTAGATCAGTAGATAGATAGATAGATATATTGATAGATAGATAGATAGATAGATAGATAGATAGATAGATAGATAGATAGAATCTTGTCATATTTCAGCTTTGTTCAATAACTACTAATTACTATGGAGGTAAGTTTGCTTTATTTTTGTGTATTAAAATTAGTGATGAGTAATTACTGACAGATACTCTTTGACAACTACAGCCATGAAGAGATCAGTGTTTATGAACCCATATCGGTTGTATGAGTTTGCAAAACATGCTTTTTGGTACGAAGAATGGCTCAGCAAGTTTCAAGTGGTTGGTAGATTGCCTTCTAGCAGGAGTAAGAGATTATGCCCTTGTTTATCTGGATGACATTTCCATCTACAGCCAAGTTCCAATGTGTGGGCTCTGCCTGTACAGCCCCAGCTTATAGATGTAATACATTCAGTGCTGCACTGATTTGGAAAAATGGAAATACATGTGTTTCCCCTTCTTCTGCATTAGTGCAATCTTCAAAGTAGTATCTATATCTATATATATATCTAATCTATGTCTATAATATCTATATCTATAACTATAGCTATATCTATTTCCTATAATATCTATATAACTATAGCTATATCTATTTCCTGTAATATATATATCTATAACTATAGCTATATCTATTTCCTATAAGGGTACCCCTCCAAATGGAAGGTGCTGAAGACACAATACTTCTGCAAAAATATTTTATAGCAATATTTTTTAATAAAAACATCAAAAGGGTCAGTGGGACACTACTCAGCAATTTGGAAATAAGCAAGTTTGTAAGCAGTAACGTAAAGTAGGTTGAAGAGAATATGGAGACTGAAGTCTGTTAAGACAAGCTGAAAGTATTAGGCAGGTATAGGTGGGAGGACAGGAGTTTAGCTTGATATGATTTAGAATAACATTGCTTACCATCAGGGAATCAGCTGGAAGGACAGAAGAAATGTAGAAGAAATTAAGCATAACATAAAAAGTAGTATTATTTAGAGAGAGCAGTGACACCTTGGAACAACCTTCTAAAGAAAGTGACAGAGTGCTGGTCAGCAGACTTTCTATAGATGCAAAGGATCATGGGATACACAGAAATGGTAGGATGAGGGACAGCTGCATTGATGCCAGCTACAACAAAATGGCAAACATTGTAAACTAATGGTATTCCATCATAATCATCACTTGTACAATTTTGTCTAAGCAAAAATCAAACTCCCTGAAGAGATTGTGAACGTATTGTTCTTTCAAGCTATCAACAAACAAAGCATGGATCAGCACACTGGAAGTAAAGTAAGGAAAACTGAGTAAACATCCATCTTCACTGTGGCAAAATGTGGAGATAGCAGCATTCCAGTAAATGGATGACTGTGATGACATCCAAATGACAGGACAAGCAGGCAAGGTGTAGCAGACATGCACTCATAGTTGTTCGTTGCTCAACAAATGGGCCCTGTATAGACTGATCTTTGCTAGGCAAGCTCTGGCAATGTAAACTGTTCTCCTATTTCAGTCCAAAAGCAGTATCTGAGAGCATACAGCTTTTGGTAACTTAATACTGAAGCCATTAAATGTTGCTAATCTTTAAGTCTGAAATACACTACTTAGTTAAGTTTCTTAATTTTAAGCTTAACTAGCAGTGAGATAGATTCATGACCAGGGCACAGACCATGTATAAGAATTGTTTTCATATAAAAGCATGAAAAGTTAGCAGTTACACTCTATATGGATTTATATGTCTGTAAGAGTATGTAGTTTTATTTCAAACCTGATAAGCATACAACAACTTGTACCATTTCAGGTGGTTTTCTGTTGATTGTTCTTTGATTTTTTTTTTTTAGTTCAACATTTCTTTGCAATATAAGCCATATGACTTGGTCAAATTTTGGAGAAACCAATGTCACTTTAAGACAGCCATTAGCATGAACTAGGGCTATATTTGTGCTGTAAGTAGAATATATTTCCATTAGTAGGAATAAACATCCATGTGTTGAAAAGCAAAGCATACATTCACAGCACTGTGTTATACTCGAAGAACAGCAGATGATCAGTTGCTCAAATCATAACATGGCAACTCCTGATTCCACAATCACAGTTAAATGAAACCACTGAAACATTACTTTTGTTTAAAAATGGTGTTTCCACACCATAATCAGTCACTACAAAGAATAACATGGATTCATTTTTGTTTTTTTAAACAATGGGGCCGGATTCTGTAACTTTGCAACTTTCGGTACATTACACCGATATCAATTCTCAACTTGTGGATAACAATATAATATGTAAATGTGCCACAGAATAGCCCGAGACACAAGAGAGTTTCTCAGTAGCAACAGCACACTAAACATACCTTCAACTAATCTGTTAATAATGAGAAATCACAGTCAAACCATGTTGTGCATTAACAAAGTTGCAGAAAGATTATCACAATTCAAGCAGTATTACATAGATAGCTATAAAATAATCTATCTAGTAAGCTTAATGACAACAACAGAATATAACTGATTCTGTTATTGTAAAAAAAAAAAAAAAAAAAAATGGCAACTCTCCGAATGTAAGCTACATGACATTCGTAACCATCATCCTATTTTCTACATGGGTTGGGGTGTATGTTACTGTCATCATCTCTCTCGATTCTATACCACACTCTTGCCTTCTTCGACACTCATGCCTGACTGTCTCACATCTTCTCTCACACGATCCTTCCATCTCTTTGCTGGATGCCCTTGCTTCCCCTTATCTTCTTTGTGTCTGCCCAAAATCTTCTTCACCAGATTGTCTTCCGATTTTCTGCACATGATCCCGAACCACCGTAATATGTTCTCTTTCATCTTTCTGCAATTGTAGCTACTTTGACTTCTGCTCTTATGTCCCCATTTCTTCGTCTGTCCCACAGTGTGCATCCTACCACCCATCTCAAGCATTTCGTTTCCATCACCTCCAGCTTCCTCATCTGCTCTACCTTTACTGCCTGTGAGCTTTGAACAGCCTATCTGTCAGTGGAGGAGTGGTTTCAGCTCAGAATCTGTAGTTTTATTGGCCATTTTGGGCTATTTCTATTCCTTTCATCTTTCTGTTTACAAACTCATGTTTGCGTGTTTTTTGTGCTTGTATTACATCAGCAAGAACCTGCCTGGGTGTTCTGCAGAGCCCTACAGCAGCAGAGAGAAAAAAGGGAGACTTTGAGTGGATTAAGTACCTCTGTTTTGCTTTTTATTGCTTATTTTTGCTAGCCGCATTATTCTGACCATTTTTTATTAACTTTGCTACTTATTTGAACTGTTTTTTTGAATTTTTATAATGTTTGCACTTTAATTAATCGTTTTTAAGTGTTTTCAACTGTTTAACTGTTAAGAGCTACACACTCAAGTGTGATAGCCATTTTTCTGCTTTAAAAGTGTTTGTATTCCTGTATCTGCTTTAACTTTTGAAAAAGAAAATCCTAGCTCTCTATTTGTTTTCCACCTTTTCAAATTTTGCTGAATTCTGCACTGTTTGTAAGTTTCTGTGTTGCCCAGACCTTTCTAAGATAGAGGGAAGCTTCTCTGTTCACCAGTGAGAGTGGTGAGCTTTGAACAGCCTATCTGTCACTCGAGGAAGGGTTTCAGCTCAGAATCTGTAGTTTTATTGGCCATTTTGGGCTATTTGTATGCCTTTCATCTTTCTGTTTAAAAACCCAAGTTTGTGCGGTTTTGCATATTGCGCAGCAGCGTTTAACTACAGTTAAACTATTTCCGGTGCCAGAAAGTCTGCTCTTCAGATTTTCCCTTAGAACTAGCCAGTTTTCTAGTTTTAGCAATCAAAACTGTTTCTGTTTCCTTAGAACTAGCCAGTTTCTAGTCAATTTTCTAATTTTAGCACTCAAAACTGTTTCTGTTCCCTTAGAATGAGCCAGTTTTCTAGTTTTAGCACTCAAAACTGTTTCTTTGTGCTCAGCACTGTCCAAATCTCATTGCAAGCACTAAATAATCTACAAATTACTGCAGCACTCAACTTTCCTCACTTATCAAGAAGAAATCAGTTCTTAATACTTAAATTAATAAACACTAACCAGGCATGTCTATGGGTCAGCTCCCGGTGTTTTCTCCTGTCCACCTGATGAATCTGGGCATCTTGAGGCAATGAGGCAATTGTCTCATGTACACTGACAACCCTCTCCTCCTACCACTCAACACTACAGCCTGTGAGAGATGCACTTATATAGCCAAACTCTCCAGCCAAGACTGGACTATACAGTCAAGAGGAGAAGGTAAACACCACTCAGCACTCTACACATAGCCCATCAAAACCTGCACCACCCAAACCCACACATAGTAACACAAAACACACACGTACATTTGCGGAGGGTTTCAATAAAAATCTGCCCAAACAACAGAGATCTCCAAAGCTGAAACTCAAGCAACTACCACCCCAACACTACCCAAGCAACACATAGCTCACAAAAGTGTGCCTCTCAACCTCAGCCCATATGACAAAACAACATACCCAACACACTAGTCATTGGTGACTCTATAGTCAGGCACACTGACATCCTTCTCACCAGGCTAAGCAAGGAGAATGTTACAGTCAGCTGCCTGTCAGATGCCAGGATCCACCATATAATGTACGTACTCAGGTCACTCTACAATAAGTACAAATATGACTCTGTCAATGTCCATGTTGGATTGAATGACCTGAGATGTACCTCCCTAGACTACACGAAAAAAGACATGGAGGACCTCTCTGACCATGTGGCCCAGGCAGGTATGACACTAGCCCTGAGTAGCATCCTACCATCACTCAGAATGATACCACAGTACAAGGACAAAATGATTGACTTCAACAATTGGCTAAGCTTCTTGTGTCATTCCAAATTGATCCGGTATCTGTCTGCCTGGGATGACATGATCGGCAGGTTATGATGCTTTGCCAGAGATGGCCTGCACCTGTCACCTCTGAGATTCCAGATACTGACTAAGGCTCTTGCCACCCCTATAGTGCCTTTTTTAGACAAAGCTCAAACATCAAACACACAACAATAGTAGATACAAACAAGCGAAATCTAAGGGTAATGCTACTCAATGCTAGAAGTCTAAACCTCCAAATGCACTCACTCGAGGCACTCCTTAAGATGGAGAACATCCACATCTGTGCAGTGACAGAGATCTTAAGGCTTCAGAGAGCACCCCTGTGTTACCAGGCTACAATTCTTACCACACCTTTCAGCCACCTAACCTGGACTGAAACACTAAAGGAGGAGGCATGTCCATATTCATAAAGGGTATCCACACCTCCAAGCTAGTTGCTCAACAGAATGCATCCGAAATTATCCAAGTACTATTAACACTGGGAAAGACTGCAATTCAGGTTGTAGCTTGTTACAGATCCCCTGCCATGCCCCAGGATGCCCATTCCATGTTTCTCAATATATACTGTATAATATTAAAGTACAGCCCAATACCCTAATATTGGGAAATTTCAACTACCCCACCATCAACTGGGAAAACTACTCAAGTACTAACTCATCTGCTCAATGTTTTCTGGAATTCATAATTTCAAACTCCCTGGATCCGCTTGTCCGTACCCCTACCAGGGGCAGCAACATCTTGGACCTGGTCATTACCAATATGGGTAACAGATGCTCCACACCAGAGGTCAATTCCTTGCTGGTCAGGTCTGACCACAAGTTAATCACCCTAGACATCCATATCCCACCCCCCCATTAAGGAAACCACCGTAAAAAATTTCTCCAAAGCCAACTTCATGCTTCTTAAGTCAGAAGTGGCCAACTTCATGTCACCCACACAGACAGAAAATAGAGACACGACTGCTGAATCATATACAAAAGCACTGTATAAGCACATACATGAGTGCATGGACCGTGCCATCCCCAACAGAACCAAGACGCTATCCTCCAAAAAAAAGAAGCCAATCTGGTGGTTCCCTGTCATAAACAACCTCTACAACAGAAGGATGAAACTGTTGCAAAAAAGAGTAAAATCCCATGATTGCAGGAACTCCCTGGTCAGCCTCAGCAAAAAGCTGAGATCCCTCATAAAATCCTCCAAAGCTAATTACGAAAATAAAAACACCATGGATTCTAAAAACAACCACAAAGCTTTCTACAGCTATGTCAAGAATCTCAATGGCAACACTCAGATCTGCTTGGAACTACAACACAATGGCACTACATTTACTGAACCAACTGATCTTGCCAACATCCTGGCAGACAAGTTCAGTGCAAACTTTACCCCCCTTCACCCTCCAAAGGGCCCATCTCCATACCGGAAGATTGCAAAGCCCCTCTAATCATGGATGCACAAGTAAAGACCATGCTCTCCAAAGCCAAGAACACAGCATCCATGGGACCAGACAACATCCCAGGCTGTGTTCTGCATGAACTACAGAATGAAATGGCACCCCACCTAAGTACAATGTTCAACCATAGCCTCACTTCAGACTTTGTGCCTATGGAATGGCACACAGTGATGGTCATCCTACTCCACAAAGGGAGTGCCACCACTGACCCTGAGAACTACTGCCCCATTAGCCTGACGAGTATGGTCTGCAAGGCCATGGAATGCATCATTCTGAAGCTTATCAAAAAAGACATAGGTAACCTCCAGACACTGGACCCTACTCAGTTTGAGTTTGTAAAAGGTAGATCATGCCTCCTAAACCTGATTGACTTCTTCGAAGCAGTCAACAGAGCCGCAGACTGGGGTAAGGGGGTGCACACAGCCTATCTTGACCTCACCAAAGCTTTCAGCACCATCTCCCACTCTGGTATTATAGATAAACTCACTGGACTAGGCACAAATCCATATGTCACAAGATGGGTGGCCAACTGGCTCACTGACAGAACCCACACAGTGAAAGTAGCTGACTTCAAATTCAACTTCAGACTAGTGACAAGTGGAGTAAAGCAGGGATCGGTCCTGGGTCCTCTCCTGTTCGGTATCTACTTCTCTGAAGTCCAGGCTAATACAGCTGGTCTCTGGCTAACAAAATTTGCAGATGACTGCAAACTAGGAGCCATAATAGATTTGCCTAAGGATGTGGACATTCTACAAAGAGGCCTCACTGAGACTGATGCTTGGTGTCAAAGTCATGGCCTAAAGCTCACTGCCACGGAATGCATTGTCATCCCCTTTGGGAAAAACACTATAGCCATGAGCTACCACATAGCCGGTAGCCTAATAAACACCAAAGGTGTGATAAGAGACCTTGGGACACAGGTGGATAGTAGTCTCTCCTTTGATAATCATGTCACCACAGAAGTCAGGAAATCTTTTTATGTGGCACACCTCATCACAAAGGGGTTCTTCTCCAGAAAAAGATAGGTCATCATTCCTCTCTACTCATCCCTCATCAGACCCATTATAGAGTTCAATGCCCCATTTGGCATGTACCTCACAAGACATCTGCAACAACTAGAAAGGCCACAGAAATACCTCACTAGAAGGATTACCGACCTCAAAAAGATGCCATATCATGACTATCCATGTGCAGCTAACAGTGGGTAAAACTGCCTTCCAGTTTATAGCCTGCTACAGACCACCCTCCCAAACCCAGGAACCCCACTTGGCCTTCCTGAGAACACTGGAAAATATGAAGGTCTCTCCAAACACCATTATATTGGGCGACTTCAACTACCCAAACATAGACTGGGAGCATTACTCTAGCTCCAACACCCTAGCCCAAAGGTTCCTATAATTTATAAACTCAGATGCTATGGAACAACCTGTTACCACTCCCACAAGAGGGGAAAACATACTGGACCTGATCATCACCAACATGGGGACTCTATGCTCCAGACCAGAAGTGTATTCCTCACTGGTAAGATCAGACCATAAACTAATCTCACTGGATATTGACATCCCGACTCCACCCCCTGCTCTGAAAACCACAGTGAAAAACTTCTCTCAAGCAAATTTCACACTTCTCAAAACCGAGGTAGAATCCTTCAAAGCCCCCGGGCCTGTGGAAAATACGGCCCAGACCGCAGAATCCTTTATAAACACATTCTATGAAAACCTTCAGGAATGCATGGATCATGCAATCCCAAATAAAACCAAGACGCAATCCTCCAAAGGCAGACGTCCTGCCTGGTGGACCCCAGCCATAAACAAACTATACAATAGAAGGAGGAAGCTACTACATGATAGAGCAAAATCCCAAAAAGGGAAGGCATCTCTGATCAGTATTAGCAAAAAACTACTGGCACTCATAAAATCGTCTAAGGCCAGCTTTGAAAGAAAAATTGCACAGAACACTAAGGATAATCACAAGGCTTTCTTTAGTTATGTTAGGAACCTGGGTGGGAATTCCCAGATATGCTCAGAATTAGTCCAAAATGACAAAAAATACACCGAACCCACAAACATTGCCAACATCCTAGCTGACAGGTTCAGCGCAAACTCCCCCCCCCCACCAAAAGGGCAAATATCTATCCCAGCAGAGTGCTGACCCCCTGACATCTCAGATGCTCAAGTAAGAGCTGCCCTCTCCAAAGCAAAAAACACAGCATCAATGGGACCAGACGGTGTCCCGGGCTGCATCCTACATGAACTCCAAGAAGAGCTAAACTCAAACATAAAACTACTGTTCAATCCTAGCCTTACTACAGGATATGTACCCAAAGAGTGGCATACAGCAACAGTGGTCCCTTCTCCACAAAGGTGGTGCCTCAACGGATCCTGGAAACTATCGCCCCATAAGCCTGACTAGCTTGGTCTGCAAAGCTATGGAAAAGATCATCATGGACCTCATAAATAAAGATATTGGGGATCTACAGACACTGGATCCTACCCAGTTTGGCTCTGTTAAGGGCAGATCCTGCCTCTTAAACCTGGTTGATTTCTTTGAAACAGTCTCCAAGGCCATTGACGAGGGGAAGGTAGTCCACACAGCCTACCTGGACTTCACAAAAGCCTTTGATACAATACCCCACTCGGGCATTATAGATAAGCTCACCAGCTTAAATATAAACCCCTATGTCACTAGATGGGTTGCAAACTGGCTCAAGGACAGAACCCACATGGTTAGAATTGCTGGAGCCATGTCAGACTCCAAACCAGTTACAAGTGGCATCCCACAAGGCTCAGTCCTGGGACCTCTCTTGTTCGGTATATATTTCTCGGAGGTACAGGCCAACACGGAAGGACTGTGCCTGACCAAGTTCGCAGATGACTGCAAACTGGGCACCATAATTGACTCTCCAGCTGACACAAGCACCCTCCAAAAGGACCTCATAGAAACAGACAACTGGTGCCAGAGCCATGGCCTCAAGCTAAACACCAAAAAGTGTATAGTCATCCCCTTTGGCAAAAACAAAGTGCCCACAAATTACAACATAGGTGGTAATCCATTAAGTACAGAAGAAGTAATTAGAGACCGGGGGACCCAAGTTGATAGCAATCTCTCATTTGACAACCACATGGCCAAAGTGGTTAGAAAAACATTTTATATAGCCCACCTAATCATGAAGGGATTCACATCTAGATCAGGGGAGGTCATCGTGCCTCTTTACTCATCCCTCATCAGGCCCATAATTGAGTACAATGCCCCTTTTGGGATGTACCTTACCAGACACCTGCAACAACTGGAAAGACCCCAAAAGTACCTCACCAAGAGGATCAAAGGGCGCAAACAGATGCCATATGCTGCCCGGTTAAAGAAACTCCAGCTCTACTCAGTGGCATACCGTCTGCTCAGAGGCGATCTGTGCCTGACGTATAAAGCCATGTCCAACCCAGAATTAATGGACATGCTGCACCTCAGAAAATCCAAATCCCATCGAGCTATGCGCTCGAGAGACTTGAACCTCAGCACTGAAATAAATAGGACATGCTGGAGGGACAGGTTCATAACCCAGAGGCTCCCTTCACTCTGGAATAAAATTCCAGTCCAGGTTAGGCAGAGTCCCTCATTGACTTTCTTCAAAAGGAATCTTGATGAGTGGATGGGATATTGTAGGTTTACCCCGGGTATCACTTCTGTGTCACTGTTAGATAGAGGCACAGTATACTAACCTCGAAAAAGGGCATAGCAAAATTAATTTAAAACGGGTGGCGAAAGCCAAACACACTCTGGCTAGGCTTATAAATTCCCTAGGGCAGATAGCCTAGTATGAACCTATGAACCTATATGCAGACCATCTCAAAAAATTCCAGCTCTGCTTTGTCGCATTTCACCTACCCAGAGGTGACCTCTGCTTAACATACAAAGCCATGTCTAATCCAGATATGATGGACATGCTACACTTAAAGAAATCCCAGTCTCTCCGAACCACACACTCCAGGGACCTAAACCTTGTCACTACAATAAACAGAACAGAACACATTATCATGGAACTTATAAACAAAGACATGGGCAACCTTCAAACACTGGACCCCACCCAGTTTAGGTTTGTGAAGGGGCGATCTTGTCTCCTGAATTTGATTGACTTCTTTGAATCAGTCTCCAGAGCTGTGGACGAGGGTAAGGTGGTCCACACAGCCTATCTGGACCTTGCCAAGGCCTTTGACACCATCCCCCACTATGGAATCATAGATAAACTTACTAAGCTGGGCATAAATCCCTATGTCACTCAATGGGTTGCCAACTGGCTTACTGACAGAACCCAGAGTGTAAATGTAGCCGACTCCAAATCCATCGCAGGACAAGTGACAAGTGGAGTACCTCAGGGTTCAGTCCTGGGACCACTCTTGTTTGGCATCTACTTCTCTGAAGTACAGGCCAACACTAAGGGATTCTGGCTAACAAAGCTCGCAGATGACTGCAAACTGGGAGCCATTACTGAATCCCCAAATGATGTGGATATTTTACAAAAGGGCCTTACAGAAACAGATGTTTGGTGCCAGAGCCATGGGCTCAAACTTAATGCCAAGAAATGTATAGTTATCCCCTTTGGAAAAAAACATGTACCCATGAATTACCACATAGGTGGCAGTACACTAAACACTGAAAGTGTGATGAGACACTTAGGGACACAGATGGACAGTGGTCTCACTTTCGATAACCACATTGCCACAACGATCAAGAAATCCTTCTATGTGGTACACCTCATCACTAAGGGCTTTTCATCCAGAAAAAAGGAGGTCATTGTCCCACTGTACCCATCCCTCATTAGACCCATTATAGAGTATAATGCCCCATTTGGTATGTACCCCACAAGACATCTGCAATAGCTGGAAAGGCTACAGAAATACCTCACTAAAAGAATCACAGGCCTAAAGCAGATGCCATATGCTGACCGTCTAAAAAAACTCCAGCTATACTCTGTGGCATATCGCCTACTCAGAGGCAATCTCTGCTTAAAATACAAGGCCATGTTGAACCCTGAGCTGTTGGACATGCTCCACTTAAAGAAATCCCAATCCCTCAGAGCCACACGCTCCAGGGATCTAAACCTTGTCATCACAATGAACAAGACATGCTGGAGGGATAGTTTCCTGACCCAGAGACTCCCCATACTCTGGAATAGACTTCCCATACATGTCAAGCAGAGCACCTCCTTGGCCCTCTTCAAAAGGAACCTTGATGATTGGATGGGAGATAGGAAATTCACCCCGAGGATCATGTCAGTCGCCCTGCTAGACAGGGGTCCAGAGAAGTAAATATTGTGGGAAGAAATATCCAGGGAATTGTTATGGCTAGGCTTGTATAGGCCCTAGGGCCGATAGCCTAGTACCAACCTATAAACCTATGAACCTATGAACATGCTGGAGGGAAAGATTCCTGTACCAGAAACTTCCCATGCTCTGGAACAGGCTATCCATTCATGTCAAGCAGAGCTCCTCATTAACCCTCTTTAAGAGAAATCTTTGACAATTGTATGGGAAACATGAAATTTACCCCTGGGATCACTGCTGTGGTGCTGCTCAACAGGGGCACAGGAAAATAATTTTCTTGGGTGGAAAAAGCCAGAGAACCTTGTTTGGCTAGGCTTATATAGACCCTTGGGCCGATAGCCTAGTACATACCTATGAACCTATGAACCTATACCTGGCTCAGCCACATATCTCTTCTATAGTTCTCACACATGCTGTTTTAAGGTGCTGTCATTCTTCTTCAACTCTATCTATTTCCTCCTCTTCATGGGGTGCTAGAGCCCTGACTAATTTCTTGAACCGTTGTACTTTCTCTTCAGTCAACTTCCAGGTATTCAGCATATTTGGAGAAATCTGTCCAGAAACATTAGAGACAACTACGGATATTTCCGTAATTCATTTACTAACCACATATACTTGCTTTTAAGCTTCATGCCATTTGTAATTCGTATCTTCAGAAATCTTGCAGTAAGCTAAGACACAACTACAGATGTCTCTCTAAGTCTTGCACTAATAAAATATTCCTACTTGTATTACAGATTCTGATGGAATCTGTAAAATTTCTAATAAAAAAAAATTAATAAAGGCGAATGGCAATCACGGCCACATCACCACAGCTAACATTACCTAACAATGGGTGTGGAACTTGTGTGGGGAACACAAATAACACATGCACCTAAAGAAAGTGGGGTAAGAAAAGAAGATGTGGGATATGGGTGAAGGAGAGGGATACACAAGAGGGATGTTGGAATAGGAAAATCTGAAGGAAAGTCAGGGGGCATGGGCAATTTTATTTATTTTTTTGGTGGGAAAAGGCCCCATTTTTTTCTTTATTCTTTTAAGAATAGAAGAAAGGGAAAGACAGAGAAAGAGGATTACAAGGCCATCACAATAAGTATACCCATAGAACAAATATTGCTACACAAGACAGACAATGGTTTGAAAAAAACAGTAAGGACAGGTATGTTACACAGCCAGCACATTGAGCAGCACAAGTGATAGGAAGTTGTCAAACAGGGTAGGAACGCATACTAGGCATGATGAAATGCACAAACACACATCGTATACTATTACATTATGACATGTTGCAAACTGTGTGTCAGTCATACCTGGATGTGTATGACCAATGGGAGATGTGTGTTATAGGGTAATAAATAAAGATCCCAGTACACCTTAGATAAATAAATCAATATCCAAGTAGTCTGTCAGCAGTGCAAGTGTAAGCCAAGCAACATCAAGATGAGCAAATGCATGTCTAGCTATACTAAATAACTCCAGCAGAGGACAGAATCAAACCTACACCATACTTGTGAAGGCAAACAACTAAGCACAGTGCCAAACAACAGTACTGTAGAAAAGTAGTAAAATGATTGCTAAATACACAAGTAGGTTGGCAGCATAGCATAACTGGAGCACACAGACAATACTTACGGACTGGTGGGCCCAGGTCTATTGGTCTGAACGTCTAATCAGTCTGATGTACATTTCTGAAGTGTGATCTTATGGTTGATTTACAAGACATCTGCAAACACCCCAGTTATGAATCTCCTGCATATTCATAAGTAAAACAGTAATATAAATACAAGGTCTAAGGACCAGAATTTTGTCTGTGATTTAAACAGAATATGCTGGAGAGACAGATATGTGTTCCACGGACTGCACCTCATATAAACAGGCTTCAAATTAATGTGAAGCTGACTTTGTCTATTACACGATTTAAGCACAACCTACACCAATGCATGGGGATTTGTAAATTTGCACACGGACTGTTACCCTTGTCCATTATGGACAGAGGTACCTTATACATGACTGCCCCTCAATGTCCTATTTGTATACAGGACACCATTATTATTTTGTGAAAACTTGGCTAGGCTTCAAAAGACCCACCCAGGTCATTAGTGTAGTAAAAATCTATGAATGTAGGACTCTATAAATTGTAGTGTCTGCACGTAATGAACAACCACCAAATGTCATTGTTAAAATGAGGAGAAAGTGAGATGATAATATTGTTGAAACTAGCCAGGCCATATAACAAACGTCTGAGCCAGGCAGCATGATAATTAGCTGAACACACATCAATATAATAAACACAACAGCAACAAATATTTTATGTTTGATCACCACAGCCTGTGCCCTATGAGAATCTAACATACGTTGTACTAACAGCATTGTATGTGTACAACAGTAAGCATTACCTACGTACAATTAGTACCAATCAGTAGCCTGCAAAATGCAAACGACCTGATTATGCTTGCTGATTATAAAATGCTGTAAAGAAATGTCTGTACAAGTGTCAGCAAACATAGGATACAAGTGCATTGTAGCACAAACACCAGAGGTGTTGCATGCAGATGTAAGACCAATGTTAAAATGAAGGGCTTGCTGAGTATGAAATGTTGCAAATAAATATCCATCTGCACAAGTGTGTTGCAACAAAACCTCTCAAATTATGCAAGTATAATACCAATGTTGAAGTGAAGGGCATGCTACACAGTCTACAATCGATAGTGCAAACACTGACACAGCAAACACCTATTCAGTCTGTGAATAGGCAAGCTATGAAACATATCCACACATACAAGTGTGCCAAACCATGCATTACAAGCAACACCCAAAACACTAACCCTGGGATTCAGCAAGCTCTGCACGGCATGCAGGAATAGTGCAAGAGCTGCTGGAAACAATATGGCCACCGAGAGATCCAGGAACAAGCTCCTGGGACGTGCGCGAACGCTCCTGCACTATTCCTGCATGGACACAGCTCCTGTATGCTAATTACCCTATTTGCAGGTGAAAACCATGTAAATGAGGTGAATTACTGATCTAGGAAGCTGGCAGCCATCCGTGCAGGAGTAGTGTAACATGTAGAAATGTATTTGGCTAGTAAGTGAGTAAATTTCTGCAAACTACAAAACGGAGCCATGACATCTCCAAATAAAGGGTGTATATAATGTGGGAGGCATGCCAATGGCCAAATATATAGCCATTGGCATGGAAAATAGGTTCAAAATAGCAAAAAAAAATTTTTTTGGCCGATTTCGGCTGTTTAAGCATAGGGCAGCGGCGCGCAAATGGGATCGGCCCGAAAATAAAAATAAAAGCTTGAAAAAAGCTTTTTAGGCAAAATCACAATTTTGCCATTACAGTCAGTGGCAGGCAGAACACAACAAGGCCACTGAATAGTGGTTGCTAAGGGGGAAGGCTCACTGTTAGACTTGTAACTAGGCATTAGCAGTCAGTTCTATGCAAATGAGGGGAATGATACTGAATCACAGATTTCCTCTCATTGCTAGCCAGCATCCAACTGTGTAGGTGCAGGAAAACCATGATGCAAGCCTAAGCGTTAGCTGACATCATGGGGGGGGGGGTGTCAGGCATACTGTAAACTTATTGGAGCTCTGTGGCTCGGGTTTGCCCTTAGCTTACCAGAGCTAATGAAGGGGGTGTGTCTGAAGTGCCTAGCAGTCTTTACATTGCCTAAACGGGTGTGCGCGCCATGCACCGGGTTTTAAACAAACAAAAAAATTAAACCAGGAAATAGCAGCTCCATTCACATCTGAGCACTGGGTTTGAATAGCGTGCCTCTGGGCTTAAACAGGAAGGCAATGGGACAGGAAAACAGCAGTAGGAAGGTAATCAAGGAGAACTAGTATAGCTGGCAGGTGAAATGTATCAGAATCAGCCAATTACACAGGCAGCAGCCCAGCTCAGCCCAGCACACTACTATAAACTATGCAAACACCTTCCCTCTAGTTTTTCCCACAAACTCTACACTACCGGTATACAAACATGGGGAAATTTTACCTAACAAAAGCAACAAAATGATAGGGGCTGCTTTTGCTCTCATAAATCAACATGTGGAAGAGGCTGAGGGTGATGAGGATGACAATGCTGACAACTAACCCACAGCGAGGAGAAGGAGAAGAGTGTACAGACTCAGGGCAATCTACCAGGGGCTACATGGGTGGGATATAGTGGAGCACTATAGGGTGGACAGGGACTTCCTACAGCAAATTGTTGAGCTGTGCTGGCCACACCTCATACACAGAACCAACAGAGGGGAACCCATCAATGTGGATGCCAAGGTATGTGTAAGCCTAAGAATACTAGTCACAGGTACCTTCCAAAGGCCAACTGGGGATATCATGGGGATGTCACATATATCATCATTCAGGGTACTCCACCAGTTCCTGGATGCCATATCAGCACATGTTGGTGAGCACATATATTTTCTCAACACACATGAGCGCTGACCAGCAATATGCATCTCTTTCACCAAATAGCAGAATACCCGAGGTAGTGGGTGCTATAGACTGTATGCACATACACATCAAAGCACCAACCAGCGAGCGGGGTAGAGTCTACATAAACCACAAGGGCTTTCCCTCCATCACCTGCCAGGTCATGTGGGATGCCCAGGGCATTATAATGAATGTGTGTACTGGCAGCCCTGGAAGCTCCCACATTTGGCATATGACGCAGCTGTACCAGAGTTTTGCCAATGGGGACATCCCATATGGCCACCTAGTGGGGGATGCTGGTTATGCACTGGAGCCATAGCTGATGACACCCATCAGAAATGCACACACACCCAAACAAGAACTCCATAATGAGGCATATGCACAGACCAGAATCATAATAGATCATGTGTTTGGGATGCTCAAGTCATGGTTCTGGTGCTTGGACATATTTGGTGGAGCCATTCAGTACTCACCAGCTACTTGTACCCAAATTGTCATTGCATGTGCCATGCTGCACAATATGATCCTGTGAAAACAGCTGCAGCAGGAACAGTATGGGCAGGGCCACACAGCCCCTCCACCATTGCCAAAGCCAGCACAGGCACAGATTGGCTCAGAGGCAGAACAACCTGAGCCTGCCCCAGTAGGCAGAAGGAGGTGTACCCAGTATGACCAGGCCTTGGCAAAGAGGCAACGCATAGCACATACACTGACATGGCAGGAACCCAGGGAATGACACCTCACTCCAATTTGCACATACAGTAAAAGGGATGCCAAACATGACACTACCTGTGCTTATCCATGTATAGGGAGTGTACTATGTGCATCCAACATAGTCAACCCTCCAGCACCATCCTCAATACTGGCAC
Organism: Protopterus annectens; assembly: GCF_019279795.1. Classification (NCBI taxonomy): domain Eukaryota; kingdom Metazoa; phylum Chordata; order Ceratodontiformes; family Protopteridae; genus Protopterus; species Protopterus annectens. The sequence continues at coordinate 490,627,105 of NC_056734.1, forward strand.
AGCCACAAGGTAAGTCATGCTCACTATCAATTGCTGAATGGAGTAGTATGTTCTGCTACCTCTATCAATGGTATGGATGTGAGCATGTTAGGGAATCGGGTGGCTGAATGAGATGGCAGCAGATAGTAGACACCTATATTGGCAGCATGAAATCCTTAACAAATACTGGTGTCAACATGGTAGGCAGTACTAGATAAGGTGACAAAACCCACTGCAGGACACGTGGTGGGCCAAATGTGTGTCCATAGGACACACACATGCATGTCAGTGAGGCTCACATACCCAACAACAGTCTCAGCCAGCAGGGTGGGTGTAGACAAACATAAAGAAAGGCTGTGACAAGGCCTTTGATTGATGGCTATGGAGAACAACCCCCCCCCTCAAGACCTACACAGACAGATTACAACTGGTCAGGCAGTGAGATGTTAGTTCTGAAGGGTAAGACATCTGAAACTGAAATGTGGGCCAATAAAACCTAAGACCTATAGTACACTGATATGCCTCTAGTCTGCATGATAGGTCAGAATACAGAATGAAATGGAGTACCTGAAATACCAGTACAGTCATAGCAAATGTTTACAGTTGTCAGGTGTGCCCCCCTCACAACCCTATGTAGAAATGTAGTAACCTGTACATGTAGGTATAATAACAGTGGAGCACAGATTACCTGAGCTGGGAAAAGTAGCAGGATAGATTGTAGCACATGTACAATATACAGGGCTCTGTGTGTTAGGTTGTTGTGTGTTGTGTTGTGTGCTGTATATTGTGTGAAAGTGGTCAGCATGTAAGCATGGAGTGTTGTGTCCTGGTGGCCAATGGCCAGTACTGTTGATGACAGGGCCAAGTTCTCACAACTGCAGTGCCAAACACAATGCATCCCAGCAAGACACAATCCAGCAATAATCCATACTAATTGTTCGGATGTAGTATCTGTCACCATCTGAAAGATGGACATGGCATGAATGTGGGCCCACACATACAAACATTACACAGGTGAAAATACCCTAGACAGAGAGTGTATAAAATGTTACTGTCAAATGGACACACCTTTGGAATTGTACATACAGGTTAGCAGCACATTAATTGACTGTGTAGTATGGAATACTGATGTAGTCTGGTCAAACAATGGCAGACCTCAAGAGGCACAGGTATGAAGTACAGAGAAACTGCTATTGCCCCTGCACAAGCCAGCATAAGTGGAATCTCCTACGTATATCTGTGAGTCAGCTGCAAGTAGCTTCCATAGCACACATGCACCCAGCTCACCCTACCGTCAGCCACAGGTACCTCACAGGTCTTATCCCTGCTGTTGGGAATGAGTACAATATGACCCCCACCACTGTATGGGAACAGCCACAAAATGCAGCATGCTGAAGAGGTTCTCATGCAGGTGTAGCCCTAGCTGTAAGCAGCACCCTGTCAACATACACACCAATGGATCATTAAGGACAGAAATTATTGACATTAACACCTTGCACACCTACCCTGTCACCCCAGGGGAATATAGTGGCTTGCAGCCTGGGACTGTGGGAGTGACACAATGCACTGGTATGCTACAGATGGCCTGCATCACTACCAAATCCCCTACAGTCCTCTGTCAAAGGCCTGTGTCTCACCTGTACTGCCAATGTATGTTATCTCATGGACTCCCAAATAACAACAATGCTTTTGAGGCAATTCACACACACTACATTCCCCATTGCCCTCCTTTAGCAAGCTTGCTGATGTCATTCACCTTGAATTACACCTTTGCAGAAGGACTAGCCCTATAAGTTCTGTGACATAAGCGATAAATGCAGTATAGTATAGTAGCAATACATAGCTAGGTAGGGGATTGAATCTCAGTACTGTCAAGTGTGTGTGTTTGTAATCAGTATCCTGTGTGGTGGTAGTTGTGATTGTGTAATAAAATGACTCACTGTGGGATGGGTTTTGCAAACTTCTAATATTGAGGACCTACTATATGTCACAATGTCCACCTTACAAGGACAACAGATGTCAAATAGCAGAGAAGCTGGTGTAGACAATCCATACCCCTACATGTGACATTATGGATTGGGGAACAATATAGGAAACCCTTGTATTACCCAGAGAACTCTCTCTACCATGTCTCATACAGAAACACACTTGGCTAGGCAACAACCACTATGTTGGTAGTTCCCTGCATATTGCCCACAGATAGTAACCATGGTGTGATTGCAGTGGACTACAGAGGACATGGCACCCTATTCCATCCCTACAATAGGCAAATAATTGCATACAGTGGTCCTTTGCTATGTTTCCCACTTGATGCCTGCAACAACTGTAGAGTCAGCAAATGTAACCCACAAAGGAAATACCATGCCTTATACACATGCCCTGTATGGACAGATGCCACTAACACTAGTGAATACCTGTATCATGCTGTCAGTGTAGGTGCAGGATCAACCTCAGTTCCATAGCCAGTTCTCAGCACATGAGGTTTGGAATGCCACATAAGATGATAACAATCTGTCCACACAACATGCCCCAGACACCCCAGGTACACTTCCACATGTCACTGAACATGCATGTGGGACATATGCACAACCCAGACACCATCCATGTTATGGAATACAGAACACATACATGGCAAGCATTGCACAGCACTGGCCACCCACAATAGTAACCCAGATGAGTGGATGGTGAATACAATACCCACCTGTGTGGGCCAATCCAGGGACTACACCCCTGAGCCACACTGCAGACCATTGTCATGGGGCCTGATGCCAAGGTTTACCCTTTGCCTAGCCTTGTACAGGCTTCTGGCACAGTCAACTACTACACACCTGTGAAGCAATGAACCCATGCATGTCACTACTGGCAAATCTGTGTCTGTGTGTGTGTGGAGATTAATGATTTGGAAGCCATTCACAATTACTACACCTCCCATTGCCCTACTGAAGCATGCCTTCTGATGTCAGTCACCTTGACATACCCTTTGCCCATATATCAGCCTGATAATCTCTGTGGTGCATGTGATACCTGTGTAATACTGAAGTGTAGCAAACTAGTTAGGAATTCTAATCCTGACCCTGCCAACTGTGATAATGTGTGTGAGTCTCTGAGAGAGTGTGGTTGTGTCTTCCTTGACACCTGCTTTTGTGGACAGCCACATGTATTACACTTTCTTTATCCCTGTTTTATCACTGTTGCTGATGTCACTCACCTTCAAAGATACCTTTGGACATCTCTCTAACATGTAAGCTCTGTAACACATGCAATAACTGCATAAAAATATAATATCAATACATAGACAGGGTATTGAAACCTTGTACTGGTAAGTGTGTGACACAAACATGCTTAGCTCTTACTCTCCTACCCCCTTCCTTTTTTACTTTGTCTCTGTCTCTCTCACTCCCTCTCTGGTGGATGTGGAAAAGTACACCTGCTTTGCTTAGGCAGCAGCTTGTGTTTTGTAAGTGATGCTCATGATCAGCTGATTGCCTGTGCACAAATTGCAGTCCCCCACTAGCTAATTGCATGTGGAACAGCTGTGGTAACATTCCCATAGCCAATTGCATGGAATCACGCTCCTATAACTAGAAACATCATGTGGGTGTTGGTCCTTTTCATTCACTGTGAGCAGGACATCATGTTGGTGTTTGGCAAACAGCATCACAGAGGGTAGTGGGATATACCTCTTATGGCATACACTGTGAAGACAGGCCAACAAACAGGAGGGGGATGTTTCAGACATGAGGACAGAATGTAAGTCTTGCTCTTCTACATTTGAAGTAATGTTGGTTTAACAGGGTTTGTGTGGATATGGCTGGTCTACATGATTTAATACCTGTCATGACAGTGTTATGTGGTTGAGGAAACTCTCACCTGTAGGGCTATCTGCAGACTGGCCAGTGTTTCGAGTCTTACATGTGTTCTGTTACTCATACATGTCCTATCTTTAGAAATGCAGTAGCATACTCTGAGGATTGCAGTCAGTATATGGTGACAGCCATGTGAGTTACTGACTTCATATCCCTCAGAAGACATATGTCACAACAAACTATGTTACACCAGTAAATGTATGAGTTTATCACAGCAACATGTCAATATTGGCCCTGTGTTTGTGCCTCCAGCCACAACTCTGTCAACCTTTGTATATATGTCATGCAGTAAGAGGTACATATATTCAATACACCATTATTTACTGACATCATACCTGATAACAAGCCAGTGAGATATCAGACTGCTAGACATGAGGGCTAATATTTGAGGAGAAAACCTGGACATTCTGTTGTGTGTACAGTAGTGAGGTCTGTGTACTTATGGTGATTGTCGGCAGAGTATGTATTGTGACTATGTACCTTGGCCTGTGTACAGACTGTGGTAGATGTCATTGTTCTTGGTCCTGTTCTATCTGATGTTGCATACTACTCCAGTGTATGATACCCTATCGGCGTACATGTTTGTAGGGCCAAACCGACACATGTCCCATACCACAGTCAAGCATCGGAATACACTGTGTATTGGCCCAGTATATGTAGGGTTAGTGTGTGAGTGGCACATATGAGGATGGTGTTGATCACACAGTCCATATACTGTAATATTAAGCATGCTTACCATATGTGACTGTGGCTGTGTTCAGATTGGTTGGGGGTATGCACTTTCACACAGGTGTCTGTTACTCCGTGCTATTACATGCCTGTAGAATCTGCTAAATTTGCAGGTACATGTATATTCCCCCATAAGAAATGTATGCCAGTGTTGTGGCAGTCTGCCTGTAGTTTGCACAGTGCTTTGTGACATGCCTAGTAGCTCAGTGTACTTACCCAGTGTGATGTTATGTCCAGATATTTGTCAGATGTACTGTTGCCGGGCCACCATAACTGTTGTGTATTTCCAACAAAGCAGTGGAATGCTGTACAGATGTATGTCACTAACTAGTGGGTAGTAGGTAGGCTTGTGACCTCTGCTCCTCCAGTTATTATGTGTCAGGACAGACAGGAGTGTGTGAATGCATAAACTGTGTGAGCCTATCTATTCCAGTATTTTTGTGATATCCCGTTTACATGGCTGTAAACATCCACTTTGTCAGGCTTGGTCCACACATCTTGCACTAAGGTGTTCTTTGTATACCTCTGGACTGACCAGAGTGTGTCAGACTGTCCACATTTATTGGTCATATCTCTGCTGTATTCCACATGATCATTACTGTGATATCTGTGACACTACAATGATCCTATGATGTCTGTCAGTAACTGATGGCGTACATGTCAATATCAGATGTGACTTCACACACAACATTTCTGTTAAGACACCTGTTACAGTACCAACAGTCTACATTTATACCTGCAATACTTACATGACATCCCCTTGCACTAAGAGGTTGCGACTATTCGTGCTGAGGTACGACACCACTACATGTTATGGACATATGTTATACATATAGATAGATAGATAGATAGATAGATAGATAGATAGATAGATAGATGAATAGATAGATAGATAGATAGATAGATAGATAGATAGATAGATAGATAGATAGATAGATAGATATACACATATACATATATACTTATATATATATATATATATATATATATGTATATATATACACATATATATATATATATATATATATATATATATATGTGTGTGTATGTATATATACATATATATATATATATATATATATATATATATATATATATATATATATATATATATATATATATATATATATATATATATACAGATAGATCTATATATGACCCTATATATAATGCAATATACAGATGTATATAAATACATATATATGAATATATATGTGTATGGCCACGTACACATATATCTATATATCTTAGGTTCATAGGTTCATAGGTTCATACTAGGCTATCTGCCCGAGGGCATTTACAAGCCTAGCCCATAGTTTTGTGGCTTAAGCCACCCCTTTAGTATGGGGAACTATACCCATTATTTTGCTGTGCCTCTGTTGAGCAGTGACACTGAGGTAATCCCTGGGGTATATCTGCGATCTCCTATCCATTGGTCAAGATTTCTCTTGAACAAGGCCAGCGAGGTGCTCTGCCTCACATATACCGGGATTTTATTCCACAGCATAGGGAGTCTTTGGGTGATGAATCTATCCCTCCAGCACGTCCTATTAATAGCCGTGTCGAGGTTTACGTCTCCGGCCCTTGTGGCTCTGACGGATCTAGATTTTTGAGGTGAAGCATATTCATCAAATCTGGGTTTGACATGGCCTTGTATGTTAGGCAAAGGTCACCTCTGAGCAAGCGGTGGCGACTGAATAGAGCTGGAGTTCTTTCAGTCGGGCAGCATAGGACAGATGTTTGAGACCCTTTATCCTTTTGGTGAGGAACTTTGTGGCCTCTCCAGCTGCTGCAAGTGTCGGGTCAGATACATTCCGAATGGGGCATTGTATTCAATCATTGGTCTGATGAGTGATGAGTATAGGGAGACTATGACCTCCCTTGATCTAGATGAGAATCCCTTCATGATAAGGTGGGCAATGTAGAAGGTCTTCCTAACTACTTTAGCTACATGGGTGTCGAATGACAGACTACTATCAACCTGGGTCCCCAGGTCCCTGATAACTTCTTCTGTACTCAGTGGATTGCCACCTATTTGGTAGCTAGGGGTAACCTTGTTTTTCCGAAGGGTATGACTATGCAGTTTTTGGCATTTAACTTTAGGCCATGGCTCTGGCACCAGTTATACGTTTCTGTGAGACCCTTCTGAAGGATATCTGTGTCAGATGTGTTTTCTACTATGGCCAGTTTGCAGTCATCTGCAAACTTTGTCAGCCATAACCCTCCTGTGTTTGCTTGTACTTGGAAAGTAGATGCCAAACAAGAGTGGGCCAGGACTGAGCCCTGTGGTACACCACTTGTGACAGGCTTTGAGTCTGACATGGCGCCAGCAACTCTGACCCTGTGGGTTCTGTCACTCAGCCAGTTTGCAACCCATCTTGTGATGTATGGGTTAACATTTAAGCTGATGAGTTTTTCAATGATACCCGAGTGGGGTATTGTATCAAAGGCCTTAGCCAGATCGAGGTAGGCTGTATGGACTGCCTTTCCCTCATCAATGGCTTTGGTGACTGTTTCAAAAAGTCAACCAAGTTTAGAAGGCATGATCTGCCTTTGACAAAGCCAAACTGGGATGGATCCAAAGTCTGCAAATTCCCTATGTCTTTATTTATGAGGTCCATTATGATCCTCTCCATGGCTTTGCAGATAAGGCTTGTCAAGCTAATGGGACGGTAATTTCCAGGGTCGGTGGAGGCACCGCCTTTGTGAAGTGGGACCACAGTTGCAGTGCCACTCCTGGGTACATATCCAGAGGTAAGACTATGATTAAACAGCTGTCCTAGCTGTGGGTTTAATTCCTCGTTGAGTTCGTGGAGCACACAGCCGGGGACACCATCAGGTCCCATGGATGCTGTGTTTTTGCTTTGGAGAGCAGTTCTCACTTGGTCGTTGGATATGTTTGGGGGGCTGCAGTCGCTTGGTGTAGATATCTCTCCTTTTGAGGGAGGGGAGAAGTTTGCACTGAACCTGTCAGCCAGTATGTTGGCAATGTCTGTAGGATCAGTAATCTTCACATCATTATGAACTAGTTCTGAGCATATCTGGGAGTTTCCTCCCAGGTTTCTAACATAGCTAAAGAAGGCCTTATGATTGTCTTTTGAGTCTTTAACTATTTTTCTCTCAAAATTTGCTTTGGATGATTTTATGAGAGCTCTTAGTTTTTACTTATAGTGATCAAGGGTGTCTTACCTTTTAAGGATTTTGCTCTATCTTGTAGTAGCTTCCTCCTTTGTTGTAGAGTTTGTTTATGGCTGGGGTCCACCAGAGTGGATGCTTGCCTTTGGTACAAAGAGTCTTTGTTTTGCTTGGGATTGCCTTATCCATGCAGTCCTGCAGGTGCTGGTAGAAGGCATTTGTAAGTGATTCAGCGGCTTGAGTACTGTTTTCCGTCGGCTCGGGGCCTTAAAGGAGACCACACTAGTCTTTAGAAGTGTGAAGTCGGCTTCGAGAAGTTCTTTACTGTGGTCTTTTTTATTTCAGGTGGGGTGGGATGAGGACCTCCAGCGAGATTAGTTTGTGATCTGATCTCACCAGTGAGGGGTATACTTCGGTGTTGAACATTGTGCTCCCATGTTCGTGATGATGAGATCAAGTATGTTTTCTCCTCTTGTGGGGATGGTGACTAGTTGTTCCATGGCATTTGAGTTTATGAATTCCAGGAACTTTTGGGCTAGGGTGTTTGGGCTTGAGTAGTGTTCCCAGTCTATATTAGGGTAATTGAAGTCACCTAGTATGATGGTGTTTGGTGATACATTTATCCCCTCTAGTGTTTTCAGGAAGGCCATGTGAGGTTCCTGAGTTTGTGAGGGTGGCCTGTAACATGCTACAATTTGCAGAGCAGTCTTGCCTATGGTTAATTGCACCTGGATGGTCTCCGATGCATCGTGCGTTGCCACCAGTCTTGAGGTGTGGGTGTCTTTGATGAATATGGATACCCCCCCTCCTTTCTTGGTATTGTCCGGATTTTGGGGCCGGAACGCATGATAAGAGGTAAAACCTGATAGTGCTGGGGTGCTCTCAGGAGCCTTGAACCAGGTTTCTGTCACTGCACAGACATCGATGTTCTCCATACTGAGAAGGGCCTCGAGTGCGTGCATTTTGAGATATATATATATATATATATATATACTTGTTATGTGTAAACATGACTGTATATACCTTCCCAGATGTATCACACCATATTTATCTGATATGTGTATATTTAGATATAACAACATATGTGATTCAACAGTAATAACTCTAACAAATGCTACAGAATTGTAGAAGTCATAGCAGTTGTTCAATACTATTCAGTATGTGTACTGACAGATATATTGGAAAAAACAGGAATGGCCTTCACAGCTGTGATGGCTTAATGGTTAACTGCTATTATAGTAGTGTACAGGGTCCTGGGTTCAAGACCTGCAAGGGCTGTTTATTTTGTTGCTGGGCAGAATAAGAGCTGTTAGATACAGAGTGGTTAAGGCAGTTTTGGGCAGCTTTAAGTGGGGTTGCATGGGTTTGCACTACAGTAAGCACTGCTAACATATGGTTAAACAAAAAAGACATTTACACTGTTTCTGCTTCACTTACCAGTGCCCAAATCTGCTTAGCATTCATATTGCAGCAATGCTGAAGACTGCTAAGCATGGCTGCGCCCTGGTAACCAGTGCTCACATTCCGGTTTGATAAAATAGGGTAATGACATCTCTAATACGTGTATTTAATTCCATGTACATAACATGAGTCTATGTGCTTTCTTTACAGTAGACTCACACCCCTTGCTACTGTAATGACAGCACATAACATGTGTCTATGTGCTGTCATTACTGTAGCAAGGGGTGTGAGTCTACTGTCTGGGACACCTGGGTATATATGGCTTGTACAACACTCTTTTCCATTTGAATGTGTTTCATGCATGGGTAGTATCCCAGGTTATATGCAGTCACACTGGCATGTAGTGTATCATTACATTACTACTGTTGACAGTGTATTCCCAAGTAAGAGTAGATTGCAGAATGTAGTACTGGAATCAAACACCCCCACATGCAAAGCTGGACTCTGAGTCCTGACTATCATGTTCTTGGTGTGTGAGCTGTGTGTCATTAAGTATTTGCTACTGGATATTGATCTGACGTGGATATGAACTGTAGACTACTGTGTGTATAGAACATGTCATTGAGTGCTGCTGTCATGTAGTAATGGCATAGCTATCAGTGTCAGACATCTGTTAACACAGTCAACCTAATGCACAACCAGTTGGCTAGCTGATGTCTGTCTGTCATCTGTACAGATGTGCAGATGTTGGGATTCCATCTTGGCTACATACAGGCAATCTATGCTTGAGTGACACTGACATGTCTGCCCAGCTGTGTTATGAATGCCGCAGCTAGGAATCTACACCCTGTACACACCACAGTCAACAGAACATGCTTGGGTACAGGTCTCTTAGACACTGACCATGATATGTAATACATGTTGCATACATGCCAACTGCAGCACCTCACAGGCTCTCTGCAAGAGGCATCCAGATGATTAGATGTTCATGTAACTCTCACCCTGAGGATCACCTCTGTGGTATCTGTTTATAGATGGCCTGCTGGCACATGGCAGTTGGCATGATACCACTGTACACACATCCCCTACACTTTCCATCTCTCCATGGACAATAGCCTGGTACACACCTATGAACACCTGCACTGATGGACCCCAGTACTGACAAATGTATATGTGTGCATTACTGAGAATAACAGTGTCTATGTGTTTGTAGACCAGTAGTTGATAACACACTGAGGCCCTTCACATGCACCGCACCCCCCCCCATTGCCATATTTAGATGTGGATGCTGCTGTACCTGACATTACATGTAACTTGTTACACTCTGCACCCTAAGGGCTACCTAGGTATTGCAGTACCAGCACAACACTGTTGTACAAATGGGTTGATAGGCATGGGATACCCTCTGAGTTCTGGCAAGTGTGTGTATGTGTGCATGTGTGTATATTTGTAGGATACAGCATTCTGAGGCCACATTCTCCTAATACAATACACCTTGCCACACAGTATTAGGGATAGTGATGTTGCTGACCATAGAAGAGCCATGACAATGCATCACCCTACTATCCCTGTGGCATGTGTATTACATGCATATCCCTGTAGTAGCATTCTTGGGATAGAAAGGGGTTGTATTGCAGTCCTGGTCAATGTGTGATGGTGTGTATATCAGAGTATTATCATGGGTTTTAGTGTGTACAATATCCACTGTGGAGTGTGGGTGCTGGGTATACTGTCTTTACACCATGGTACCCCCAGTACATGCCCCATTTTCCACTGTATGGGCACCACTGTCACCATCAACCATACAGGTAATTGATAACAATATCCAGCCCAGTTATGCATGTGCTGTGTGCAACTTATCTGTAACAGAATGGACACACTGACAAGGTAGTTAGCACTGATAGGCCCAGGTCTCTCAGATGTGTGTATGACTGTTATGTGTTTGTCAATGTGTATATGACAGTATGTCACACTATGTATTGTCCATAAACAACCAGTACATCCCCCATTACCATACTGTACAGGCCTGGGGATGTTCTTCATGTAACATGTAACCTGCAACACACCTCATCCTAAAAGCTGTGTGGTGTGTGAAATTAAAGCCACACACATCAGTAGCATGACATACCTAGGTAGGAGTTCTAGTCCCAGTGTTGCCAAGTAAGAGTGTGTGTGTGTGTGTATGTGAAGGAATCTACTTCCGTTTGCAGAATATACATGTCCCAGAAGGTCATCTGTCTGAGAACTGCCTGGCAAATGCTAACATTTCACAGGTATCATCCTGTGGAAATACATTCCATCACAACTAGTGGTAGATGTGTTAATGCCCTCTTCCCCACTGTATAGGTGTACAGAAATACTGGGGTTGGTATATATATATATATATATATATATATATATATATATATATATATATATAGCTGGGTGTGGCTCTTGTGGACACAGCCACCATCATTGCAGTTACTGTTGAGTGTATCCCCCTACTTAGCTGGCTGTAATACTGTACAGTTCATGTTAACAGGTTAAGTAGTTGTCTATCACACTATCTGTGGTTCTACAGCACCTCACACCCTCCAAAGGGTAGGGCTGTGCCACCCACACCAGCACACCTATGTTTACCGAGTTGAGGATTGCACTACATTGGGGAAGGGGATATATACCCTGCCAGTACCATCGTCAATGACATTAAACTAGCAGACTGCTTATTTCCCAATGTGTTGTTGTGCCTATTCTGTCTTGGTGGAATTACATAGGCTAAAATGGTTCCTTGCACAGGTACATACATCCATGTGTACAGTATTCTCTGTGTATTGCATCAGCACCAAAGCCTCTGTGTGTTATACACAAACATGTGGTGCGTACCAACCAGTACACTTACCATTGTCCACTGTAGAAGGGCTGCTGACATCAGCCACCATGTACTTACCTGTATACACCCCCAGACCTATCAGTGATATGGCACATGCAGTAACTGTTATAAAGACCTGTGACGTGTTTACCGGTACCCAGGATATGGCACAACCAAGGTGTCACCACAGTGCCATACCCCTTGTAGGACACAACAGCAGACCATCATCCTGCTGACACATGGACACCTACAACACAAATGGAATACATTATGGAGACCACAATTACTCAGTGTTAATAACAGTTATAATGTGTCATGGCTGGATAGCTACACTTCCTGACATGTAAGCATTAAACTTTACTGCTGACCACATGTTACACAGCATTACATTGGTACACCATAGTACAGTCACCCTGTGTATCAGAACCATATTAGTCTGTCCCTGCATTGATGTTATGGATGACAGGGATGTGGCACAGGTATCATCATATTCACAGGGTGTGTTGTTGGTTTGCCAGAGACCTAGGCTGAGCCATACATTTGACACCATGTGTGTGAGTGAGGGGGGTTAATTATTAATTGGGCTGTTGTGATGTGGTGTGTGTAGGTATAGGGTTGCCCTAGCTGTGTTGGTAATGTGTGTGTGTATGCATGCACACAGTTCTGCTATGTGGCTGCCCTATACAGGGGGTTGTTGGACAGCTGCAGACCATACCTGGTATGGGGTGCAGTTCACCATCTCCAGCCATGGACATGAGAACTTTGCCTGCCAGGGGTTCTATGGGCACCACCAGGCGCATGCCATGATGTGGTACTTTCCCCTGATGATAACATATGTCTGCTGGATCCAGGTCTCGCTTGGGACCAGGCAGGGCCACATGCATGTGGCCTGCTGTGGTGTGGACAGTGCCCCCCTACAGTACTGGGGCTGGTACTGCCACTACGGGAGCGGCTCTGTGTTCTGCCACATCCACGTCGACCTCCAGCTGTTGGCATTGCTGGCCTATGTCCAAGTGGCCGTCGTACCACTCTCACCATATGCTCGAGCACAGACATTCCATGGTCGAGGATTCCCACCATCTCACCCAACTGTCTATCCATGACCTCTGAAAAATAATGGAGTGCACCTGCAAGATCACGGATGTTGTCAGTAACAGCTGAATGAGTAGCCCTCTGCAGCCTCAGACCCTGTCTGGTGTACCATTCCATACATGCCTGCATCTCCATGATGGCCTGAAACATGCATCTGGTGGCACCAGATGTGGCACTTCTGTCAGGGGCATGATGACCAGCAGCCCTCCAATGAGGACCCCTGTACATCTGCCTATGTGGTAACCTGCTGGACATCCGGCTATTGCTGCTGTGTCCAGACACACATGCCATAAATCCCACACTGTCCTGTCCCATGCCACCAACTGCCAACTGTCCTTCAGCTATGGCCACTGGTGATGGGGTATGTATAGGCAATGTGACTGTGTGTGGGGATGGGGTGGATAATAGTGGGATGTCAAACAATGGCACAGCTTCAGCCCCTGACAACTCCGCCTGTGCCTCAACCCACCTATCATAATTTTCAGTGTCTGTATGGACAGCAACATCAGATTGCCTGCAGAAGGGACCCTGACCCACCTCGCCACCTGTGAGGGGAAAACAAGAAATGCACTTTAAGACCTGTACGTCATTGCTTAACAGTATACACACACACACACACACACACACACACACACACACACACACACACACACACACACACACCCTGATATTCCACCATACTACATAACTGTCCCAGAGTTTACAGAATGGCCCTAGTTTTTTCTCTTATTTTCCCCATCCTGCATCAGTCTTGAATAATTACAGTCAATAATACCAATGATTAACATATAATTCTTCTAATTGCTCAGAAAAGTGATCATAAAACATGACCTGTTACTCTATTAACTCTTTAACTAGATTGGAGTCATTTTTTCAAAGACTCCCTGATGTCATCAAGTGTTCACCCTGGTTTTGTCCAGACATCTTGAGCATGGCCCCCATACATTATGGGCTTCTACAGTCGGTCAATAATGTCATGTACTGGAGTTTCATACTTAACTATTGTTCAGTAGATGCAAGATCTGTTGCTCTATTAACTTTTTATGTGGACTACATTAATATTTGGAAACACTCTCTGATGTTGTCTAGTAATTCTCCAATGCATATTTAGTGCTGCATACATGGGTATTCTTTCACCTTTCTGCTGATTGCAATTAAAAAGGTATCCCTGGTGTTT